>NW_015552531.1:310812-324554 GCF_001515605.1 Sinocyclocheilus anshuiensis | reverse complement strand
TATATATATAAATCATGCTTTTAGTTTGTCATCAGTATTTTGGAGAGTACAACGAGAAATGACTTCTCTTCATTCTGGTGCTGATAGATTGTTTTGCCATTAGTTCATAACAGAATCAAAGCCAATTAAATGTGAAGAGGAGCTCCCAAAGGTCAGAACGTTTCCAGAGATTACTCTGCTACAGTCTAACATTTGAACTCTATTACTGCTTATAATGTCTAATCAGCACAATGTGCAGGTTTATTTTTGGTGCATTAAAACCAGTTCGCAAAGAGACAATGATAATGCACACACTAATGCATGTAGGCTGTGTTTGCTTTAATACTTTATTCTTATAAATTAATTGTAAACACAAACAAGTGTTGACACTGTGTGATTAAGGTTTTACACTCTTCTTGTTTGTTTAATTAAAATGCAAGCTGCCAGTAATGCATGCATTTCAATGTGATTATGCTCAAAGCAATTATATGAGCTAAATTACTTTCAGGAACTATTAGAATAATGTGTTTCCTTGACTCGGAAATGAGAAAGATGATTTATTCATAACTAATTTTTACTGTAAATTATTGATTAATCAAAAACTAAAATGTTAAAGCAAATGCTCAGTGGTATATCTAAGTATATTGTTTATATATAACTTACTGGATTTTTATTTTATTATTTTTTTTTTAATAGAAAAATGAACTTTGGGGGGAAAAATAAATTAAATGTTCTTTAAATTAAATAATTCTGCAATTTATTTCAATTCAGCAATTTTGTGAAAATTGCACATATTAACACATAACATATAATACATAAAAATGAACACATTGCAATTATTTTATTATAATCCTTAAAAATCAGTATGACCATTTAATGTAAATTAACATTTTAAAAACAGTCAACCACTACATTATAGCTACAAGACAAAGCTTATTTAACAGCCCTGTTTATAGCATTAAATATCGCGAAGTGGATGATAATTAAACAAAAAAAAACAACAACCAATAAATACATCTAAAAAATAATAAAAATAAAATAAAATGTCAGATAACTAAAATGAACTAGGCTTTTTTCTTGGTAAATGGTAAATTTGTGAAAAATAAATTGCTTCTCAGCTTGTTGTCATTTATAACAACTGGATATCTGAGCAATGTCTCATGGTCCTAACAGAAAATGTGTCATGTTGGACACATCATGAATTACCTGTAGCCTGCAGCAGTAGTACGTTGATGCCTCCAGGTTGAAGATTTGGAAGCAGGTTTCCGTTCCACTGTAGACCAGTTCAAGAGAGTCCAAATCACATCCCCAGTCCAGCCGGTACTCAGAAATGTCTATCCCAGAGCTCACTTTGTTCTAGGGATTGAGATCAGAGCAAGCGTTACGCTCCAGGAAACTAGAGCAACAAACGCATATTCCCAGCAGTACGTGACTAATTACCTGCCTAACACGGTTTCACCAGGACAAACACAAGAGAGCTAATGCATCATATGCACCGCTAATATATGAAACAGCCTCTCAAGATAGCAAACAGAATGCAAATCATTAAAATCGTTACGATATTTGACATTCAGGAGACATCAAGGATTCAAATCACATTCATTTTCATTGTGAACGAAACACAGGAGGCCCTTTGTCACAAGTCTTTTGAGAAGAAGGGACTGAAAGCGCAATTGGTGAAGAAAAGGTTTTGCGTGGACACAATCTGCCACCTTCACTGCAGAGAATCAGTCTTCGGCATTTTCTGAATGATCGATGAAGGAAATATGCTGTATTTTCGATGGTGCTGTTTGGATGGAGTTTCTGTAGCCGTGTCGAGGGTCTATTCCAGTACTTTTGTCTTTCTACGAGTCCCAAAGCCAATCTTTGCTTCTGAAAATTGATTACTCTCCCAATGCAGCAGAAAATCACTCTGACAATTTCATCAGATAACAGTGATTCATCATTTACTGCATGTATACTGTGTGAATGCCTCTTGCTGACTCACCTCCCAGGTCACATCAGCACAGGTGTGTGACGTCACATTGATGGCAGGTGGACTACATTGTCCTGGGGGGCCGGCGCCAGTGCTTATTTCCACCGATTCAGAGTATGGTCCATACTAGGGAAAAAAAAAGCGAGAGAAACAGCTGAGATTTAGGACTTTTTGAGCTGTCTCAAAGGTAATGAATGGCCTGGGTTCGACCATAAGGAGGGAGATCTGTTATTTCTGTGGCAGGTAAACCCAAAGTGCTACACTGTGTTAGGCATTCATCTCCAGTGATGGCTGAATTAGCTTCTTAATATCCTTGCCGAGGCAGACAGCAGATCTCTTTATTGGCCAGAGGCAATGTAGAGGGTTTGTTATAAAACATGGATGTCATGTAAGAAAGGAAAAACAGCTGGAGTGAAGGGGACAAAATTATAGCTGTTTGAGCGTCAATTGTTTTGATGCACTGCTTATGAAAGGGAATAAAAGCCAAAATGTCTAAAATACTAGCCTATTTCCCTTCACTAAAATATATACTATTTATATTGTGGCACTTGGGAAGAAAAACATTAATTGGTGAATTAAAACCACTTGAATGGACTGAATATTTTGGATTAGTATACTGGATTCTTTTCCAAAAAAAAATACAAAAATAAAAAATAAAATCACAGCCAAAAATATTTCCCAAGGTAAATGAAACAAAATTTATTTAGCATTCTTTGAAAAGCGAAAATTCTACTTTTTGTAAATCTGACTTATCTATATACTATTATAGTACTTATTAATATTTTTAAATAGCTTTTATTTTTAGTTTTCATTTTAATTTTAGTTTAAGTTTTAGTACTTTTGTTACATGATTTTGTAATTTTTTTTTATTTTTTTATATTTCCATAATTTTTAGTTTTAATTCTAGTTTTAGTAATTTAGTGCTTCAACATAAACGTATTTTATTTCAGTTAGTTGCCAAGTACACATTTAAAAATTTTTTTCAAGTTTTTAAGCTTAAGTTTTACATTTAAATGTTATATTTTATTTTCAATTAACAATTTAACAGCTTTAGTTAATGATAATAACACTGATTTGCCACATAGTTTGTTGTAGTATGAACAGGAAAAATCAAAACAAATCAAAAACAAGACATTATGATGTATTACGATGGTGATGTAATATGTAATACAATTATGTTTACAATGCAATCCATATGGTTTGAAATTCTATTAAAAGTTTTTTTTTAATTAATCAGATTTTAAGTAGTTTGTTCGGTGTTTCATTTATTAAAGAGCCAGATCATTCATAAATATCTGGATCATGCATGCAGGATGACTTACCCCAGCACTGTTGGCTGCACGAACTTGGAACCTGTGGGTGGTGCCAGGGAGCAAATTACCCACAGTGCACTCTGTTTTGGGTCCACAGTACACCTCCGTTGGCTCCGAACCCTCCTCCATTGCACACATTTCCAAGCTAAACTCCACATTTTCACTCTCTTCACCACACAAAGGACCATCTGGAGAATAATGGGTATATGGGAGAAACAAAGACAGAGACAGAACAATAAACAATCATTTAAAAGTGGAAAAGTCCAAGCATAATCCATCACTGCAGTCCAATATACATGATCACAGTGAGTGGAAATTTTGACTGTTTTTTCCCCTCTGAATTCTGAGTTTACATCTGCAGTTCTGGTTCTCGTTTCCACCACAGAATAAAAAATGAAACGTAATTGAGAATTCTTATCTCATATTTCAGATTTTTTTTTTTTACAATTGTGAATTTGTGAGATATAAACTTGGAATTGTAAGATATTAGCTTGCAATTCCGAGAAGTCCAAATTGTGAGAAACAAGCTTCCATAGGGAGGTGAGTTGGCAAGAGGCCTTTTATGAATTATCATTAAGTGTATACCACAAAAAAAAAAAAAATAATAATAATAATTATTATTATTATTATTACTATTATTATTATTCATTCAAAAATTATGATCTAGGAGGTGTTAGCAAGAGGATAATTATAATTTTATGAATTATTATGATTAATTACTAAAATTGTATATTGTGATAATAATAATACAATTATATTATAATTAAATTATATTATTAATTATAAATGACTCATAATAATTGTTTTAATTTTTTTTAATTTTTTGGAATAATTCGCATTATTCGAATCCATCTGCCACCAACCTCTCAAAACCAAAACACATTCTCGGTTCCCTCTACAACCCTGTGGCAACTGGCTACAGGAAGGAACCGATCAATTGCAGTGATGGAGAACATGCAGGGAAGCTTACGCCTGCTGTCAGAGTGGCGCAAAGCTCTGAGAGTCAGCGTGGATGGCTGAAATCAGCACTGCTATTTCACAGTTATTTATAGACAGCGTTCAGCCTCTTAAATGAGCCCACCTTCACTCAAAAACAGTGAGTCAGGAGTATAATCACTAACAAACAAGTGCATTTTATCTCTGGCTCCCTCAAACACACAGATGCATACACAAACCCATACACTAAATAGGGTGATGTAATGCATGAACAGCACAACTAAGTAGGTGCAAAACTTTCAGTTGGTCCAGGTGCATTCTGGGTAAATTGGACTTTCCATGGAGTTCCATAATTATAAATCCTCTGAATACTTCACCTGTTGACCTGGCAGCAAACATGATTAGTCTAAAAGCAGATGAGTGTCCTTCAGCTTGTTTTTAACTGCAATTCCATGTCTTTTCAAATGAATCGAGTGATTTGTTGAATAGGGTCACACATAGGTCAGTCTATAAGGGAAAAAAGCTCTTGTGCCACAAATGCAAAGTTATTTTTAGAAAATCAGTTTATTCCTTTTAGACTCAAAAATGGAAAAGAGAATAGAAAGATATCAAAATAAAAAAACAGCCCACTCACCCCACTGCAAAGTCATCTCCTTGTGTTTGACATCACCCACGATACTTGGGGGTTGACAGCGGCCAGGGGGCGGGATATGTGTGCGAACCGTCAAGTCATCTGAGCACTGCACAACCAACACATCAACAGTCAACATACAACACAATAAGTGCACTGAGACTTTATTACATGAATCAGCTTGGGAATCAGTAAATGTTCTTATACCAGGCTTTGTCCGCCCACATTCACACAGCTGAGTCTCAGGGAGTAGCTTGTTGCTGGTTTTAGATCCTCACACAGATGTTTCCTCTCTGGTCCTCTATAGAGTGTCATCCACTGACTCTCTGAACACAGACACAGATGAATTAAATATCTATCTCACTGAATCTGTCAGGAACACAGCAGAGCCATATTTCACAGCAAAATCAAAAGAAAAAAAATAGAAACTATACTGTTGAAAGAAAATGACTATTTGTTCAAAAGTGTGTGGTCAGTAATGTTTTTTAATTTTGAAAGAAATCAATACTTTTAACAAGGATGCATTAAATCAAAAGTGACAGTAAAGACTTTTACATTGTCACAAAAAAATCCTAATTCAAATAAATGCTGTTCTTTTGGCTTTCTATCACTGTTTCCACAAAATATTAAGCAGCACAACGGTTTTTAAAATTAATAATAATAATAATAATAAAAGTTTCTTGAGCAGCAAATCAGCACATCAGAATGACTTCTGAAGGATCATGTGACACTAACGACTGGAGTAATGATGCTGAAAATTCAGCTTTGCATCACAGGAATAAATTACATTTTGAAACATTAAAATAAAAAATAGTTATTTTAAACTGTAATAATATTTCACAATCTTGCTGCTTTTGACTGTGTTTTTGATTAAATAAAAGCAGCCTTGCTGAGCATAAGAGAATGCTTTCAAAAACATAAAATCCCAACAACAACGGCAGTGTATATTCTTACAAAATTTTGATAATTTATGCATTATTTTCATGATAATTAATCACATTTCCCCCTTCAATTTGCATAACCATAAAGAAAAGAGAATATTACAAAAGAAAATAGAATTTTTTTTTACAAACTATTTATACATCATAATCATGTTTGTTTGTATGTGACAATACACAAAATAATAATGGTCCTAAAATATTTTTGTAAAGTACTTTTTTCACCCCAGCTGACACATCAAATAAAGGCAAATATTTGAGAGGTTTTCATGCTGTTAAACTTGAATTAAATTATGAAACCTTCAGAAATGCCTTCTAAATTCCCTTCTGATATCTCCAGGACATACGTCAAGTCTCCAGATCCACCATCATCTTGTGGAGGTTCTGAATTAATTGTAAAAGAAAAACAGTGACTATTAGAACATAATGATACACTTTTCATAAAAAGGTGACTTAGCGAATTTCCTACCCCATGTCACACAGAAGCTGTGATACGTGACAGCGTTTACTGCAGGATTCACAGGGGGTCCGGGTCTGTCTGGGGTCGTCTTACACACAAGCAAAGAGCTCGGTGCACTGCGCCACTCACCACTACATGTGATGAGCTGTAGGGGGCGACAGTTAAAGAGAGATGTTACAAGACCACCCAAGGTGAAGCATACTACCATACAACTACTTCTGCAGTACAGAGTATGCATATATTTAATTATATATGCACTACCGTTCAAAAGTTTGGGGTCAGTAAGATTTGTTTTTAAAGAAATGAATAATTAATTCAGCAAAGACACATTAAATTAAACAAATGTGACCGTAAAGAAATGTATACTGTTACAAAAGATTTATATTTCAAATAAATGCTGCTCCACACCACTGAAAAGCGGATAACCAAGGTGACGTTTGAAGACTTCAGGACACACTTTTGTGAAGTAGACAACATTACTTTTGCATCCCAATCACCTGCAGTAACATCTGAGAAACAGCTCCAGGTTAGCGGAGAAAGTGAAGTTCATTAGATTATCACTAATTGCCTTATTAGCAAAGAAGGAAATGAGGACGGAAAGGTGCTTGGGGAACATGTGCTTTTCTAGAGCCTTAGTTAAACACTAGCATGTATTACTAGCTAGCATGTACACAACTGTATTGTTTGTGTATACAGTTGTGCATGAGAACAAAAGGAAGCAGCACCTATAAATCAAAATATACATAAATATAATAAATGAAAGCCTTAGCCTTTTTGGCTTTGGGTTGTCGTGCCATTAACATCCTGAATCTGTGCTTCACTCACCCTGAATTTGTACGGTGTGTTCCTTTTTAGGGTCTCCACCTTACGGTTCAGCTCCAAACCGCTGTACACTGCCTGAAAGTCCAGTCCCTGCCAAAAACACATCGTCCATTAGGTGTCAGGAAGTGAAGTACGGAACAATTATTCCTAGTTTTGCTTTAAAGGCTGTCTAAATCATTGTCTTGCACTTGAAAATACTGCAATGTGGCTGACAAACAGATAGAAGTGAGGAATTGTGTCAGTTGTGTGCCACAAGCGAAATTCAAAACGAATAATGTGCAATTGTTCGGACAAAAGCTAGTCCTGCCCTAAACTCGCACTGGAATTAGTTTTTGTTGAGTCTCTGAAACAAGTTTTTTGTTGGATGACATCGCCAATGCCTTTTGCTGTTGGACAAAATTAAGTTGCGTCCTGTTTTTTTTCTTGATTAATATCCTGTTTCACTCAGAAATGTGCCCCATTACAGAGGCAAAATAGGAAGCGGATGTTGTTGCATGAATTTAAAGTAGGATAAGTTTATGATTAATATTATATATTGCATAATTATAAAAATCTGCTATGTAAAATATATTAAAATAAATATAAAATATAATAAAAAAATATCACATATAATGTATATAATATAAAATCTAAATATAATTATGATATGATGATAAAATAAGCATATTTCCTATCAGATTTGTGGTTTATTAATTTATAAAAAATGGCAAGATTCTACAATTACTGTGTATGATCAAAAATAAACAGCAATGAGCAAGACGAAAAATAATGTGGATGAAATCTCTTCAAAATATTTGGATGGTGCAAACACGAGGTGTGAAACATGACAGGCATTAGTCATGGATACAGAAGAGTCCATTTACTCTGACAACTGTGGGCAAGGGCAATTAACTAGAAACCAGTAGGGTAGAAAAAAAAAAACCGCTAAGAGACATGATGTCCAGTGTATAACGCTGAGAATATCTATTTTTGGTAGATGTTATGACAACAGAAAGCCATAATAACTACTGCTCAAGGGATCAGGGGATTATGGGATGGGGGCAGTAGGGGTGAGTTCAACACCTTGGTCTCATCCTGCATCTCCAGGGTGTAAGTGACGACCTCCTCAATGCTGCAGCTGTTTGGTTGCGTCCACTCCAACCTAACCCAGGACGGACCTGCCTGTGCCAGCCGCGGAGGTAAGGACGTCTGCGGGAGACTTCCTGTGGTGTTGAAGACGACTTCTGTGCTGAATCCACTGCAGAAAAAAATAAATATTCGTACAGTAATAAATCCCATCCTATAAAGATTATACGACATATCTGTGTATCATCAAAGCGTATGAGAAGCACAAGGTTATAAACTTTCTGGACTTTCTCCCCAGTGGAATGGCACTGCCGCCACTCGCAGTGAGGAGAATTTTCTCATTTATCGCACCATTAAACACTAGGACACCACAGGGCTAAAATTCTATTAAATTGCGTACAACTAAGAGCACATAGGCTGCTGGGTTATATTTACAAATATTGATTTTTTGCAGTAAATCATAAAACAATTTAAAAAACAATATTTTACCTACACCTCAGAAATACCCCTTAAAGGGTTAGTTCACCGTCCAGCGGATATTCTCCAAAATGGCACCAGGGTGACGCGGAGGAGACGAATTGTTGAATAAAGTCGTTTTTGTTTTTTCTTTTGCGCACAAAAATTATTCTCTTGGCCTTCGACATGAGAGTGAGTAATTAATGACAGAATTTTCATTTTTGGGTGAACTATCCCTTTAAAAATAAGTACTATGACAATGGTATTTTGATGGCAATCCAAGGTACTTAAAAAAAAAGTATAATAATAAAAAAAGAAAATTAAAAATTAAGGAAAATAAAAATAGGTTATGCTTTTTAAGGTGACACTGTTACAGTGTAATAACACAAATAAGTACTGAGTAATATTAATTAACTACAGGTATTTGCTATAGGTTAAGCTTTAGTTTTAGGGTTAGTTGCTTGTAATTATGCATAATTTACTGTTACATGTAATGTGTAACTACGTCACCTTAAAACAAAATGTTTAAATAAAAGAAATTATAATAAAATAAAACAATAAAATAAAATTAAATTAAAAAAATAAAATAAAATAAAACAACATATGGTATTACTGGTTATAATTTAATTTAAAATTTTTAAAATGTGTGTTTTTTGTAAGAGACAGACAAATAAACAAACCCGGTGCCAATATCATTTAGTGCTGCCACTCGAAACGTGTACCCGACAGCAGGGCACAACCTCATTACTTTGCAGTGTCGCTGGTGTCCAACATAATATTCACGGAAAATGCTGTTTTTCTTCCCCTGAAAAAGAAACGAGGATAAAACGATGCAGTCAGGAATGACAAATAGGATGACAAGAACAACAAACATCTTCTAACATGCAAAAAAGGACATCGGCAGTCACATGCTGTCAGAACAGAACACTATTTACATGAAAAGAACAACAAGAAGAACAAAATTGCTGCTGGAAGCTGTGTTAATCGTCACAACAACAGGAGCTTTAATTAAGGTTAAATGCAGAGGTATTCTGAATGGATTCTGTGGGGAAGAACCACTGCCAGCATCTTCAGACACTTCTGGAGCGGCACAGCCACAGTTGAGGAGGTTTAATGAACTCTTAATGAGTCAGAAAAGCTTTGAGTAAATAAAAAGAACTAAAGTAGACAGACTATGGCGTAAAGCGGAACAGTCGGTTAAAGCCTCAGTCGCCACAGTACCAACATCTCGTGCCATGGGGACGGAAAAAAAACATCACAGCCAAAAAAAAAAAGGAATGCAAATAATGGAGAGGAAATGAGAGAGAAAGAAAAATCAACTGAATATTATGAGTAGATGGCACACACAGGTTATAACCAAATTAATTTACAGGTGATACATACCTCATCCCATTCTAGAACATAATTGGTGATTTTTGAGCCATTGTCCGCAGGGGGCTGAAATAAAAATGAGAAATTACAAAAAAAATAATATATACACTACCAATTAAATGTTTTTTGGTAAGTTTTCGAAAGAACTCTCACCAATGCTGCATTTATTTGATCACAAATACAGTAAAACAGTAATATTCGGAAACATTACCACTGTTTAAAACAGCTATTTTATTCAGTTTAAATATATTTTAAAATGTAACATTAAAAATATCTTTACTGTCACTTTAAGAAAAGTATTAATCTCTTTTAAAAAATCCCTCAGACCAAAAACTTTTATATAAAAAAATATATAAATCTACATAAATCTAAGGACACAAAGTCAAGCAAAAAGAAAATATTTTTAAATTGTTAATAACTGATTAAATAATGTGTGTATATTGACAAGAGGTCATACATAACAGTGATTTTAGAACAGTAAAGGAGAATTTCTTGGCATGATGCAACACGGAATGTTCAATAAATAATTGCATTATTAATAAATCACCATAAACGATTCCACCATTAAGTAATATAGTCGAACCCTAAGATACTTAAAATTTTAATGGTTGTAGAAACTTTGCACAATAGTACAGAATTCAATGCAATTCAGTCATACATACCTTCCACTGTAATGTGAGGGAGCTCTTGGTGCGATGGGACAGTCTGGGCGGTGGAGGGGTATCAGGAGGGGCACTGTGGGTAGTGAAGGCCCACGCATCAAAACTGGGACCTTTCACAGAGTTACACACTGTGCTTACTCTGTAGAACACACACACGGTGAGGTCAAGAGTAATCCAGAAAGTATACAGAATGTCTCCTATTGCCATTTGAAATGATTCATTTAGCGATAACAATGCATTTGAATGCTGTATCCGTTGTAGCCACCAGAAGAACACTCTGTGCCAGTATTGTGCCATTTAACATAAGTGTTTAGATCCAGAAAGTTCCCATATTTAAGTACAAATCCATTTTTAGCATGCATCATCTTTAATTTAGTCACGGTAACCAGATATCAGGTCGATCCTCTCTCCTCAGCACTCAAATGAAATTCAAAGTGGTCAGTTAATGGAGTGTTTCAACTCAATTGTAGGCTTGGGTATCGTTCGGGTTTTTTATGATACCGGTGCCGAATCGCTACTTTTAAAATGGTACTGATGCCTAAACCGATACTTTTAAAAAAAGAGCCACAAAACGACGGTGTATGACGTTAAAGAATGGCTGTTTTACTGAAATTTTTTTTTTTTTAATTAAACAATATATTAAAAGTTTAAAGTATACGGAAATATACAAGTAATTACAAAACAACAACAAACAAGTTCACAATAAAACCTAAGCTACCTAACCCAACTACAATAATTTAACACAAAATAACAGTTACAGTACTAATAACAGCAAAGTAGTCGGTATTGTTTGCAGGGATGCAATAATACAGTTAGCCTACGGTTCTGTTCTGTTCGGTTCTGATGGCTTGGCACATCAGTGTGTTTTTTGTGAATTGCGATTTAAAATGTGATTTTTAAAACAAATTAACAAAAAAAAATACAAATCCTGTACACTGAAGTAAAACATCATTATTATGGGCTATGGGTTTCGATACTCAACCCTACTCATTTGTGAGTCGCTTTGGTTAAAAGTGTGTACTAAATGAATAAATGCAAATGTGAAACACTACTCTTACCTGACATGATAGTCTGTGGCTGGTCTCAGGTCAGTGAGGGTGTACTGGAGCTCCTCACCACTGAAACAGAGACAGACTAAGAATGAATGTCTGTTTGTGGGAGTAGATGGGTGAAGTGATTCTTTAAAACCTCCTTCAGCTTTCCAATCAATTCATAATAGCCTATAAGCTTTGCTTCAGGAACCAAAAAAAAAAAAGAAAAAAAAAAGTCAAAGCTGCAGACGTACATGAGGATTATTTCCTAACCGCATGGGGAAAAATGTTATGTAAATGATTGAAAACAAAGAGCTTTAGTGACTCAGAACACATTAATGAATACAATTATTTGTAAAGACAGAAGCCCTTACCTATACACAACCTTGTATTTCCCATCTCGGACCTTGTCCTTGAGCTGGAGCTCGTAACTACAGTAAGGGACCCGTCCAGATGATCCCGATACAGAAACAGACGTCCAAGACACAAGCGCGGAGCGGGACTGTACATTAGACACCTGAAGGGCCAAAATAATGACAGATTCACATTTTATTTCACAATATAACTGCTTGAAATTTCACCTCAAAATCTAAAAGTAAATAAAGTTATGAAAACAAAAAACATATTTAAATTATTATTTTACATAATTTATTTTTAAATAATATTTTTTTGTGTTTTTTTTGCAACATTATTTTCATGATAATTTTTTTTATATATTTCACTTTTTTACATTTTTGCAGGATTTCCATTACTGCAATACAATAATTTTTTTTTTTTTAATATTGCTGAACATTTCTGAATATTTATTTTTATTCTACATGTATAAAAAGGCTGTACAACAAGATTGAAAGCCTGAAACAGTTTTCAGAGAAGAGCCTGGTAGAAGATTAAAAGTCCAAAATAAAGTGAAACGACTGAAAGGCAGGCCCATTAGAATTGCAATTTCGAATTATTTATGATGTCTGGTACATCAATAAATCTAGGCAGCTGTAAATAGTACTTTGTTTGGGTGCCAAGGCTACGGCAGACTCGTGTTGAGTGAATGAAGCATCAGTCAGAGCACCCTGCAGCTGATGTCCTCCACAGCTGCTCGAAGCAGAGAGCGACTGCTCGTTCACAAAACAATAACATCTGTGTCTGAAGAGGCTTCAGCCACGGCAAACCAGACTATTGATCCGATACTTGCGGTTTTCCATTCAAACGAAGCAATTTTGTATTAGTAAATAATGAAAGCAAGCGCTATAAGGAGTATCTTCACAAACATCTGAGCATCAACTGCATCAGTAAAACATTAAAGACGACATATTATTCCCCTTTTTACAATATGTAATATAAGTCTCTGGTGTCCCCAGAATGTGTCAGCTCAAAGTTCAGCTCAAAATACTCCACAGATAATTTATTATATCATTTTGAAAATGCCCATTTTGAGTGGAAGCAGAAACGCTGTTTTTCGTGTCTGTCTCTTTAAATGCAAATGAGCTGCTGCTCCCCGCCCCCTTTTCCAGAATAGAGCTGCGCCATTACAGCTTGTACCTGCTAAAAAACATCTGTTTTGGTTCTGATTATCGCGCTGAAATCATGCGTTTTAAACCATTTTAGTTTAAAATTCTGATATACTGTTTTCTGAGTGCACACAGCATATGAGTACTAAACTAAGTTCTCATTCACACACAAGTTTAGGTTAAAACACACGAGTTACAAAAACAGTTGGTTATGTCTGTGAAGGTAAACAGCTGGGAAATAAATCGCATGTTTATTTTACACCTGTGTGGCAGCAGCAATATACATTAAATAAATCAATAAATGCACTGCTCTCTTGTCTCCTCTGAGGCTGGGACTGTAAATAGTGTTCTGTGCTCTTCTGTGCAGCCAAAGACAGAACAGTTGGATGCTTTGCTCAAACTTTCGACATGGCATTAGAACTAATATACCGTTGTCGCTTGCGAAAACACAATAACAGCGCTGTGGGTGGAAACATGCAGATTAAGGGGCGGTAATATTATAATGAGATCCCTTTGCCACGTCACCAAGGGAGCGAAAATCAGATGTGCTCGTTTTCTCAGACGTTTGCAGAAAAAGCAGGGCTTAAAGTTCTCCGGCACC
>NW_015552531.1:304293-310774 GCF_001515605.1 Sinocyclocheilus anshuiensis | reverse complement strand
GCCATGGCTTTAGAACTGGTACATCGTTGTCGCTTGCGAAATCAAAATGACGGCGCCGTGGGTGGAAACGTGCAGATAAAGGTGCGGTAATATCATAATGAGTTCCCTTTGCCACGTCACCAGTGGAGCGAAATCAGACGCGCTCGTTTTTTCAGATGCTTGCAGAAAAAGGCTTCCCAAAACAAAGTTACTGGGTTAATCTTTTTCGTGTTTCCTTGGTTGGTGGATGCACCGGGGACCTGATTATAGCACTTAAAACCTGGAAAAGTCAGATTTTCAGGATATGTCACCTTTAAAGGAACTGCTCACTGAAAAATGCTTCATTTATGAAACTGTAATGCCACAGCACCAATCAGGGAAGCAAAAACAGCTTCATGTGTAGAATATAAATTAGTTTTCCAGGGCAAAATAACAGAAAGAAGCACAAAAAAAGCTGGTAGACTTATCTTGATAACACACACACAAAAAAGAGACACTTAAATGGTAAATACATTAAATATAATCTCAAAAATATAATATAATATAATATAATAATATATAATTCTCTTAAAAAAAGATATACTATAAAACAAATCCAACTTGATAACATGCCTCAACCATTCTCCATGAAAAACAATACTTACATTTGGGGTCTCAGAGACCTCAAATATAAAACATTTTCTTTTTAACATTACATTCTCTGCTGTACTTATTGTAGTAGCACAGTCCTGTCAGTTGTTTACTTCAGTTTGCTTTATTGTATTTCTACGGTGCGTACAGGGGTCAAATTGACCTTGAACAGAAACAACATTACTATACTGAAGAAACAGTGTGTGCCTACTTTGTGACAGAACAGAGGGTTAAAACTTGAATAGTGTATTTGCTGGGATCTGATCAAGTCAGTGGAACATGACAAATAAAGGCAATTACGACTATTCTCTTTACACGGAAGAGGGGTCTTCGGGACCCCAAATACAAAGGGTTAAAATATATGAATGAAACTGCACTGTACAACATTAACCCAAGTGGCATCTACAAACCAATGATGTCAGACCTTATATCAGATGTAACAGCACTTTTGGTCTCCTGTAGATTAATATCACATTTTAAACCTTGAATGAATATGTAACATGCGTTCCCACTCACAGAAAGAGTGGAAGATGATGAAACTGGTAGCAGAGATGAGAAAAACATATTGATGTGACCAATCAATGGATTACTTAACCATCAAGTCATTCATTAACAGCTGCTGTCCCCTAGTGAACGGAAATGGAAATGCTTCATTCTGACCATCTCTAAACAATTACAATCCTGATGTTTCAGGTGTCCTTATGCGGTTCCTAAGTGCAGAGTGGGTTTAGCCCATTATTATAAGGTTTCATGGTTGTTCTGGATGGTTGCCAAGTCATCTATGATAGCGTGATCATACGTCCGCTTTTTCCCAGACACATGTCCTCTACACTACACTACATTATATGCGTGTGTATTTTCATTGCTTTCACCGTTCTCTGTAGATCCCAACTTCTCACATGCCAAGATTTGTCGATTATGTATAATACCTGCAAGCTATTGGTCAAACTACTTTTCAGTCATTACCTTCCGCAAGTATGAAAACAATAGGAAAACGAAGCCAAATCCTGGATATTTTAGGCAATTTAGAAATCCCAGCCAGGACATGTCCAGAAAAAAGGACACATGGTCATGATAATCTGATCCCTAGATATGACTCAAGTCACGTTTATATGATTTCCCTAAACAATTTTATGATTTTATCAATGGAAAAATCACACATCTGCTTAGAAAGGAAAGAATAACTCTCCTCAACAAGCCACGTGATTTGAGGTGTCAGTCAAACAATATGCAATGTGCTATGCATAAAAGTTTAATATTTAGCTTTTGGGGTTTGTTTATATCCCTAAAATAGTCATGTAATGCTTTCCAAACAATAGAATATTTAGAGTGGAGCAATAACTGGCAACAGTGTGAAATGACAACATTGACGGTTTTTGATTTTCTGAACTGTCTGCAGGAAAGGAGATTTGTGAGACGACATGATTTAAAATCCCTCACCTGCGGCTTGTCCATTCCTGATGGCACAGCCTGAACTCGTCTCGTGTCCACATCGTGATCTGCACAGAAAACAGATTAAATGTAGCCATCCGTCTCCTATCAGTCATAAATCAGAGAGTGTGTGTGTGTCTGTAACATCCTCATGCTTGTTTGCAAAGAAAAAAATACAAAGAACATAAATTCAGTATCACGAGACAGAGACACCGATCTGAGGCAATAGAGACGTCTTGATGGATGGGGCTATCAGATTGAGCCTGAGCTGGGTCGGAAAGTGTCCGTCGGGGAGTGAGGTTCATAGGTCTGGCTCCTGCAATGAGTCATCACTGCGATGAAGTCATGGCAACATGACCCCACACTGACCTCTATGGTTTTCCCCCAACAAGATGTTGCTGAGATTTAGAGATGGGGATGTTTTCAGTGGATTCTTTATTTTATTAGAGGATGGGGGAAAAGGAGTGGAAAAATTAGAGATTTCACTCCATGTATGGATTAAACACAGGTCAAAGTGGTCTTGAATTACTCATTGGATTCAAAGGAGTCACGACAGTGTTGGAAAACAATTTTAAGGAGTAAAGTGGTTACAAACTACATTTCAGTAGAAAACTGATAAATGTCACTAACTTTTGTAATATAGTAATGCACATGTTTACCAACGGAAGCCTGTTAAAAATAAATAAATAAAAAGGCAATAGAGAATATTTCTGCTAACTTTTTTCTCATCATTTCAACCATTTCAAAATTGATGTTCTATTTAAAAAAAAAAAAGTTATTTCTTCTAATTTGCAATGATATTTTCTTAATATGTATTAAAATATTTTTGCTAAATGATACTCCTGCTAACAGCAACAAATTATGCAGTTGTCTTGTTTCATTGGTGGCATTTAATGTAAAAAAATAAAATTATTTAATTTAGAAAGCAAATAATTTATTTAGCAAGGATGCATTAAATTGATCAGAAGTGACAGTAAACATCTATAATGCTAGAAAATATTGACATTTTTATTTCAAAAAGTCTATTCTTTTGAATTTTCGATTAATTAAAGAATCATGATTTTTTTTTGGCTGTTTTCAACGTTGATAATAATCTTAAGCACCAAATGATCCAAAAGCGCATGATTGTCCAAAAGATCATGAAAAATCTAAAATCAGTACAACTGTTTTCAACATTGATATTAATAATAAACATTTCTAAAGCAGCATAGTAGAATGACTCCTGAAGGATCATGTGACACTGAAGACTGGAGTAATGATGCTGAAAATTCAGCTTTGCCATCACAGGATTAAATTACATTTAAAATATATTAAAATAGAAAACAGTTATTTTAAACTGTAAAAATATTTCACAATATTACTGTTTTTACTGTATTTTTTAATCAAATAAATGCAGCCTTGGTGAGCATAAGAGACTTATTTCAAAAACCATAAAAAAATCAATATTTTTGATCTGTAGTATAACTAGCTTAGTAACTTTTCAAAAGGATAGCTTAACTGTACTTTAACTAGTTTAAATTATGAGTAGCTTGACAAGCCACAGCAAAGTCCTGAACAGCGCTGGAGACTGAAGACCAAATCTAAACGTCTGATGTCATGCATTTCATCCAGATCTAAGCATCTTCTCAGACATTCTCCACAGGAACAGCTCGTCTTCTCGTCTCTTGATTTAATTTGCCTTGCCTTTTCCCTGTGCATTTTAACACAGACCAGCCTTGTGCCGTCACTTCAGACAGGAAGAGATCTGGGTCTCATTATGCACTGTGGTTTCGCCACAGACAGATTACAGACACACACTCTCTCTCAGACACAGAGGCATGGGAACCAAAGGTTCACAAGAACAAAGACCAGGGTAAGATAAGCCATTAAAGAACAAAGAGGAAAACAGCGAGACAGAGCGAGCGGTTTTCAAAGGAATGATGAAAGAAAAGGAAATTATGATACTGAGAATTATGGAATCTACTGCATCTCATGCAACATGTGTTCCACATTCATCCACCATCTGATCCCAGAACAGCTACCTCCCTTATTAGAATGCTTGGCTATGTGGAATTCTTCAAGCTTACTGTATATTATACACTTTAAATAAATACTGCATACTAATGTTGTAATCAAGAACTGATTCTTCCTTACAGCGTAATAAATGCTGCTTGACTTGCAGTCTGCAGTCAAGATAATGAGAAAGACTGAGCAACACAAAATAAAACAAAAGACATACAAACATGTAGCATGACCAGCATAGTACGATTCGTGTACAAATGACTCCTTAAACAGATTCTTTTTTTTAATCAGTCAAAAAAAGTTAAAGGGGTCATATGATGTTGCTAAAAAGAACATTATTATGCACCAAGAGCTTGTAACACTCCAAAGAGAAAGGAAAAATTGAAATCGCATCATATGACCCCTTTAAAGACTAAACATTAATTGTTATAGCATCTTTATCTATTAAAACAACAGTTAAAGATAAACATTTAGAGTTTTGTCAAAATATTAATTAAAAAAAAAAATGAATTTTTTTAAATGATGCATTAAGCAAGTCACGTCAAGTTATCATCTTGGAAATAAATGGTTATTTTTATTAATTATTATTAATTAATTAAGTTATGACCTTTCAGTTTGATCAAATAAGCAAAGAAAGAAAGTTTAAAAATAAGGAAAAAATATATTTTTTTGATAAACAGAAACGGGTGGTAAAATTGATAGCATTGCATTGTGGGACACAGCATTTAGAAAACGAAGTAGGCCATCATGAGGATGTTCTGTGTATACAGAAACTCTGCATATGGTAAAATAATTATAATATTCTGATTTGATGGTGAAGTAAGTAACATTTTTATTATTATCAATGTTGGGAACAGTTGTGCCTCTTAACATTTTTGAGGACACTGTGATACTTTTTTCAGGATTCATTGATGAATCACTGATGAGTTCAAAAGAACAGCATTTATTAGAAATGGAAATCTTACTGACCCCAGACGTTTGAACTGTCCTTCACAAACCATACACTACAGCAGCAGTAATAGTACTGTTAGCATGCTATACACAGCCTATTTCATTCAAGCGACTGACTGCATTGCACCAGTAGTGGGCACTCTTCTACACTCACACCTGCTTCCTGCACTATCTACTCTTTATCCAGTGTGTATGTGTGTCACACACCAAGAGTAAGTGCTGACACTGATATAAAAGCTCAAAAACAAAGGCTTAGAGGTAAGGACCCATAAAGCTTCATGGAAATGAGGCTTTAAGGTGAACAGATGTGGACAAGATTGTTGACTCATCTTGTCAGAGTCAGCAGCTCTGCCTGTTTTTATTTGAATCCAGCTGACACTGAAATATCCTTTGTTTTTGCTCTCAGCTGTTGCCACATGTACAAAAACACTACAGAGACATAAGAACGAAATCAGCAAGATGTCTCTTAAATGAGATGTGTTTTAAATTCGACTTTTATCTCACCCTGTGGCTCAGTGTCTGAGTGTTTGGGGCTTCCTCTGGCTCTTCGATCTGGCCTCTTGTTGCCAGGGCTTCCTCCTCCTCCTCCTCCTCCAGGGCTGCTGTGGCTCTTGCCGTAGCCGTTAGCTGTGGTGGTGCAGGCCGTGGTGTTCTTGTAGCTGCTGGACACCGTGCTGGTCACCTGACTTAGAGCTGTACGCTCCACCGGCTGTTTGAGCTTCTTGGGTGGAGGTTTACAGTACTCCTCATGACCCATGAAAGTGGAGACGTTATACAGCGGGATGATCTCTGAGATAAGACAAAGATCATAATTACACTACAGAAAGTAGAAAGTAAATGCATTGCATACACATGAGCCCAAAAATGTTAAACAAATCAACATATTTATATAAAACATGATTATTGATATACCTTATTCTGTATATTAAAATTCAGTTTACAATATTCAATATACAATTTATATTCTAGTCCACAAAACAGTTTTATGCAGCGTTGTGTATACATAAGCAGAAAAATGTGAAATAAATCAAAACTCTTATATTTTCAATTAAAAATGTTGTGTAGTACAAAAGCCTTAAATGTTATAATATATAAACTGTAATATATTTTTATATTCAGTACACAATTTTTATTTGTCAACAGAACTAATTTTGTGCATTGTATGCATGAATTTAAATTTTAGAGCAACACAGCAATTCATATATTTTATATAATTACAATATTTATTTTATATTTAGTATAAAATGTATATTTGTCTACAAAATGTATTTTGTGAAGCAATGTATACAAATATGACCACAATAATGTCAAACAAATTCAACTTTCATTTATATAAATAACATTATAAAAATATATTTAAAAATAATAACATTTTACAGTATATTCAACATTCAATTTATATTCTAGTCTACAAGTTATTTTGTTCAGCACTGTATACATAACCACAAAACCACAAAAACGTATATATATATATATATATATATATATA
>NW_015552531.1:297387-304277 GCF_001515605.1 Sinocyclocheilus anshuiensis | reverse complement strand
TTTTTATTTTTCTCGCCAGACTTATATACTATATATATATATATATATATATATATATATATATACACATACATACTATGTGTGCGTGTATGTATATTTTGTATAACATTCTACAAAAGTAATTTTGTGTTGCATTGTATGCACATGACCACAAAAATCTTAGTTTCATTAAAATTAAATTTTAGTTTATTCAAGAAAAGCATGTATACATATATATATTTATATAAATACACACACATACATATAATCATATTTATTCTATTTCTTTTTTAGTATAAAATGTATAGTAGTCTACAAATAGGATTTCGATCATTAAAGAATAAGAAAAAAAGTTAAACCACAAGAAACATTCAGTCAAGCGTGTCCCAACTTTTCTCTTGTAATGTATGTTCGAGTTGGTTGTGCTTTCATAGCTTTGTGTGGTATTTCGCTTTCATGTTGTGCTTGGTTAGGACAGTGTTATGATTCAGTATAAAGAGCTGCTTGCCCATCCTCACTGAAGTGTGTGTTTAAATAAGTGAGAAAGACCAGGATCTTTAGTCTACTGTGGACTATGAAGCTTACCTTCCGGGTAGATGGGTGGCAGTCGATGCTGATAGAACTGGTGCGGGGGCATGTCACCGGGGCTGACTGGGGGGTAGTATGACGTATGTGAGGCCGGAATAAAGTGTGGGTGCGTCAGATACGGAGGGTGAATGTGGTGGCTCGGGGACAGAGCTGGAGAGTAATTCGGAGGGTAACATTCAGAATGAGGTGTAACCACAACCCTCCTCACGCCTGTGTTGTCCTCTAGAACCTGAAAATACAAACATCCACAGACGTCAAGCCAAACAATTCCCAACCTCACAGGCTCTCTGATGTCAGCCATCAGTGCCCCACCTGACAAACAACACAGCCTGTCTCCGGATCTAACGTGCCAGCAGTTACGAGGCAACCACAGACATTCAGTGCCACTTTAAACAAAGGGCAGGAATGCAAAAGTAAACAAGTCTTTCTAATGGAACAGCTATCAAGTACATTCCATTGGAGGAATGTATGCATGGAAGATGCTTACAGGAATCACAGATCTGCTGGTACAGTTCACATGGGAGAAATCAACTCACTGACCTCAACTTCTAACCCATGCTGACCCAGCTGACTTTAGGATCACCCAGAGTTAGAAGGTGAGGTGAGGTTAGTGACGACAACAGAAAACCATTCGTTACCAAAAATGCTTTTACTGGAGGAAAGAACTGTTTGGATCTGCAGAGAAATCGGTATGTTCTTGTTTCAAGCAGTGAGCTATTAAAACACTCATACAGTATGTACCTTCAAGCCACCCTGGGAAGTTCATATTTTCTAGTTCGTAATTGATGTAATGTGTGTTTAAGTGATTGAAGATGAAGTGATTAGTGGTGTTTTCTGGCAAACTTTATAGCAATTCTTCATCAACAGCATGCAAAATTTTGACAGTGTTCAATCAACATTTATAATTACAAAATTATGTCCAATACTAATTAGCTTTCCCACCTTAAACCAGAGGGAAACCATTGTCTGGAGATAAATACTGACATGTGGGGAATACAAGCACAAATTTATGTTTGAGTTTGCGTATTTTGGCATGTGCAAAGACAGATGTCAAATGTTCATTTGTGCTCAAACACTGAGAAAAAATTGGAACATCACAGTGATTTCAGGAGACTCCGGCATGTCCAATAATTGCTTTTTTGACAAAAACATTTTTTTAATAATTTTATACATTTTATTTCTAACTGTTGATGTGACATTGTTAATATATTAATTTTAGTAAGTAGTAGTATTTTTTTATTAGGTATTAATTTTACTAATTAATCTCAGAGGTCTACAAACTCAATTTCTGGATTTATTCAATACCATTAAAAATAAGTCTTAAATCCTAATGTCAAGACACTGTGAAACTATACAATGATCCTATACAACCCAAGCATATCCAGACAGGTAATTAACTCATAAATTGTAACAAGGAAAAGGTATGGCACATGAATATTAATTAGGCAATGTGTTTAAATACCGTTTAAAAGTTTGGGGTCATTATGTTTTTTTGTTAAAGTAAATAATACATTTATGGAGTATGGATGTATTCAATTAATCAAAAGTGACAGTAAAGACACTTATAATGTTAAAAAAATTTATATTTCATATAAATGCTGTTCTTTTTAATTTTCTATTCATCAAATAATCATGAAAAAATTTCACAATATTAGTGTTTTTACTGTATTTTTGATCAAATCAGGGTGAGCATAGGAGACATCGAACAGCATTTTAAAAAAAATCTCACTGACCCACATTTTTGAATGGTATTGTATGTTGATTGTACATTTAGTTTTTTTACATTTTTAGCTTTTTTTTTTTTTTTTAGCATTTTGCATAAAGGTAAAGAAAACTGACATGCAAAAAATTTAACATGTAAAAAAAATGTAAATTTAGCCATTTTTGAGGACACATGCTTGTGCAATACAACGACATTTCTCATCATTTTCCGAGGCAACAGAGCAACAATTACATACATGAGCATTATTATCACTTCATTTAGATGCACTTGTGCTAAAAAGCTTCCATCTTGTTGGAAAGTTAAAAGAGAGAAAGAAACGGGCATCCCACCAAACATGGGCTCGTCCTGCCCTTCACATTCAGGTGGAATGCGCTAATGAACTATATTTACACGAGTGACCTTTGCGCCATTATAACCACCCACCAACGCACCTATTTATTACACCCACAACTCAAACCCTTTTTCCTGTCCTCTCCGCAAGAGTTTTTTGACCTCTCTATTGAAATGTCACTGCCGCCGACCTTTAGCAAACTCTGGCCTGACACCGTTTAGTAAGAATGAACAACTTGGAATTTTGTGTATGTTCATCTGTTGTTTGTGTGGTTGCTGCATTCTAGAATCACACTTTGTAAACATGTTTACAAGAAAGGGATATTCGCCTCTGAGGGGTGAAAGCACATCCTCATTGTGCGAGAGATGCACGGCCCTGATCCATTCCTGTCGGTTACCTGGGAGACGTAGCCAGGAGGAACGTGGATTGGTGGAATGGAACCGTTCGGTGACATCATGGGAACTTCAGCGGGCCCTGAGGCAGAAAAAAGAAAAGAGAAGAAAGCTGTCAATCAAACAGTAACACAATGCTGACTCCGCCCCCTCATTCCATCACGTAATGCAAGGCTAAGCAAAGAAAATTCCAGGGGCTACGAGAAAACAGCAGACAAACAGGAATGCATTGGTAATAAGACACGCATATGCTTAAGAGATGGAATAACACAAGCTACTCATTGTATTCCATTCAAGTGATATATACTATATAGCAAATCAACTGCGTAATTGTTTGTATCACATATCGTATCTATATTATAGCCCAGCAACATATTTAAAGGTGGATAACTGTACATCCACCTTTATCCACATACATAAAGTATGCGCATGTAAAGCTATATTTACTATATAGCACATTTCAACTGCTTAATTCCTCAGAAAGTCACAAAATGTTAACTATATTATCGTACAGCTCTATATACAAAGTTGGATATATAAGTGCATTGTAAAAAAGATTGTCATTTTAACTGTAAACATGCTACAGTAAAAACTGTTAATTGGTTAATGCAAGATCCTTATATACAGTGAAAAACTAATAGATCTAATCTTGCATTTCATTTAATTACAGTGAAAAACTGTAATCGGACATTCCCAGAATTCCCTGTGAAACAGCTCACATTTGATGGTATTTTGTTTAAATAATTGTGCTCTTACTAGTTTTTGTTATTAGTTATGTATATTAGGGTTTTGATAAGGACTGTTAGATTTATCAGTTTAAAGTGTAATATTTTTTAATGTAAATTATAGGATTAAACTAAAATTTACAGGTTGTTTTGTAAATATGTTCACATTTTTGCTGTATTTTTACATAATTATTCTGGCAACCACAACTGCCAGTTTTTTTCTGTAAACATGACAGGATTTTTACAGTGTACATCCAACTTTACCCACACTTACTTAAACCTCAACTGCTTGGTTGTTTACGTATATAATCACAAAATATGAACCATATTACCACCCAGCAACATATTTAAAGCTATATATAGTACATCCACCTTTATCTGCATACAGTACACTCACATAAAGCGATATACATTATATAGTAAATCACAACTGCTTGATTGTTTATATAGTATACTTATGTAAGGTACTATATAGCAAAACTTCTTGATTGTTTATATTGCAAAATGCAAACTACTGCATATAATCGTCCAGCTCTAACATGCTAAATGCAACTATAAGGCGTAAAGATATTAAGATGCTATAAACATTAACAGCACGATTTTCAGTAGTGCTTTTTTAAACATTTGAACACACATTTGAAACAACGTGTATTGTGCGAAACACTACATAAAGTGACCTGACTTAATTTTTGACCCGCCATCACCAGGCCTATATTTTGTACTGTGACACTGGGTTAAACAAACAGTTTAAGGCGATGTTTATGGCTTCACCGCAATCAGCGCGGTAGAAATAGAGCTGTCAGGTCCAACTGGTGCGCCACAGGAAGAAAGGTCCACCGCCAGCACACAAACTCTCTCTGTTGTGGCTCTCATTAGACCTTGGTGAATGAAACCCTGCCACCCATCACACCGACTGTTTGTTGTCAGAATATAAAACCCAGAGATGCAACTCAAACGAGTACCCTCATCTGGGGTTCGTGTAGCCGAGGGCCACCAGCTGTTTTAGACATCGGCATCTCCTCCAGACTCTGCAGGAACCGTGGCGTGACAGCCTCCGGCGCAGTATACCATGATGAATTTTACAGTTTCTCCTCGCTTTCTCCCCCATCAGTCAATACCAGGGTCAGTATCTCCAGCTAGCCGTTGCTGGGTTTAAATAAGACCCTGTTTGTGCTTGTATTGAAGGGGCTTCACAGGAGTTTCTTCAGCGACGGGGAAGGGGGAGGGGTGTGTGTACACAGCGATGTGTGTGGGTCATTTCACCGGGACGTGAGTGTATACGCACAGCAGCTTAAAATAACCTTTTCACAGGGCAACGTGTACAGAGCACAACAACATCCATTGAGATTGTCCCGCGCGTGTTTGGAAAAGGTCTTTCACAGGTATGCGGCTGCAGGCCCCCCGCCCCCTCTCGCTCCTGTGAAAGGGGAGGAGCTGGGTTTGAGGTTTGGGGGGGCTTTGAGATGACTGAGTGACAGGATTGTATCACAGGCTCTTAATATGAAGGGCCCTTTCATCCTTGACCCACAGAGAGAGAGAGCTTGAGAGAAAAGGCTAGAAAAAAAAAGAGAGAGAGAACTCAACACAAGCATTCCTCTACCTCGATTGAAGGAGTTGAAGGGATGGATGGTGTGAAGGCTAATGAAAAGAAAAACAGGTTAAAAAAAAATAAAATAAAAAAAAGAGACAGAACAGAACAAAAGCAAACTAGATTTTTACTACTGATATTAAAAATTCCAAAAATGCAATGAAAGTGATAATAAGATTAGTGTTGTTAGTGTTAACTAAAAATATAACGGAAACTATAAAATATTTTGTTAATTATTAAAATAAAGCTGAAATAAAGTAAAAAAAATATGTAAAAAAATAATAAAATAAAATATACATATTGGATGAAAAATAATGAAAATGAGAAATGTTGCCTTGGCAACTAACTAAAATAAAATAACTAAGTAAAATTTAAAATAAATATTAAAAACGATATATAAACTAAACGGAAAGATTTAAAAAACTAAACTAAACAAAACTTTAAACTACAATTTAAATAAAAACTGAAAATTAAAAAAAATGTATTATTATTATTATATATTACAAAAAATAGATTAATAACAAGTTTTTATGAGAAAATTCCACAAATTAAAATAATTCAAAGACCAAATTATATGTATAATATAAATTATATTTATATTATATTTATAATAAATATATATTGTTAAATATACTGTTTGTTTTATCTCCATATCACTGTAGATAAGGCCTATCTGGCTTACAGTACTCAGCAAAAAAAAAAAAATGTACATAAATTGCCAAAGTCAGAGGGTATTATACCCTATTATTATAGTATTTTTTTATTCTTAAAAAGGATTTGCAATAAACATGTTAAACTGACAGACTTCATTTTTACGGTCGCCGTGATTTTGCCAAGTAAGACATGTTCCTGGATCAGCATCCTTTGTTGATCCTGGATCAACATTACGGTCCAAAATATAGACTAAACCCAATCCCTACCCCTAAACCTAAACCTACCCATAATTTATTCCTAAAATCAGTGTGAAATGATAGCTGATTAACAAGGGTGTAGAAGCACCTAACCCTGATCGTATGCCTAAAACAGATATTTCCTGAAAAGGTGTCTCTCAATTCTGATTGGTTAATTGGAATGTTGTTCCAGTATCAACAAGGATGTTGCTCCAGGAATATGTTGTACTTGGTGAAATCACGGTCACCTCATTTTTACATTATCTGAAAAAAAAAAAAAAAAAAAAGTGATTGATGCAAACTCACCGCTGTGATGCTAGGGTGTCATGAGAGGGTGCTATATTGTGGCTAAGGTGTTCTAGGTGGTTGCTAGGTGGATGCTCAATGGCTTAAGTAAAAAGAGCCAAACCTCAAGTCTCTATGATTCTGGTCTTTAAGATTTTTTTGGTCATCTATCATCCACCAGGCAAAAATCGCAAGTCTGACCACTTGGAAAAGTAATATCCCTTATAAATTTCATTATAAAGCCGCATGATTTGAGGTATCATTCACGTCCAAAACACAAAGTTATGTCATGTGCAGGTTAATACTTAAGTTATGGATGTGAACAAACCCCTAACCCTAAGCATGAGCAATAGTAAATGTTTGTAGAGCAGCGAGAGAGAAAGACAGAG
>NW_015552531.1:289525-297149 GCF_001515605.1 Sinocyclocheilus anshuiensis | reverse complement strand
GTAGGGAAACGGGGGTAAAACTGCTGGACTGCCAAGCTTCTCAGGAGGTAGAGAGGCAGAGAGCCTCTTCAGCAGAACAAACCCCTCTTTGTGCTTCAGAGAGCAGCTCTCTCCCCCACTGCAGGGCCTGCTGGGTGCTTCATAAAGTCCACTCAGTCCTGCTGGGGGCCGCTGACACACCACCAAAGTGTGCGTGAGTGCACGTCCTCATGCGTGTGTTTTTATATAAACTCTTGAGGAAAAGCTGCCAAGCCGCGTTTCTGGTTTCATTCTTTATACAGAAGCAGTGATTGACAGCGTGTACATGTACATAGATTGCAGAGGAGCAAAACGGAAGTTCAGTGTTCCACAAACTATCAGTTCCTAAGAAAGATCCACTAATTCACTTTGGAGGGCTAGCTTGGCCAGACAGGGAGACGACGGGCAGAAAAGAGCAAAAGAAAGGGATGTTTCTGGAAAGAACGTCTTG
Source organism: Sinocyclocheilus anshuiensis (assembly GCF_001515605.1). Lineage (NCBI taxonomy): Eukaryota > Metazoa > Chordata > Actinopteri > Cypriniformes > Cyprinidae > Sinocyclocheilus > Sinocyclocheilus anshuiensis. The sequence goes on along the minus strand of NW_015552531.1, from coordinate 296,680 downwards.
CATCAATCTGAGGGCCACTGGGCAAAGAAAGCAAGTGCTTTTTCTGCAAGGGTTTGCAAATCTGATCTGTGTTTTTGAGCAAGCAAGCGAGTTTGGGAGGGTGTGTGTGTGTGTGTGTGTGTGTGTGTGTGAAGGACGCAGTAGGAGAGAAGAATCACAGTTGAGATCACTTTAACATCTATGTTTCTCCTAGACAACAATAAAAATACATGGATAGCAGATGGAGACTTCTAACGAGGTCTTATACTTCTCGAACTGAGAAAACAAGCCTGATGTTCCTCAGAAGAGATTTTAAAACTCTTAAACGACTCAGATTAGCCATGACACCTTCAATCAAAAAATAAATAAATACAAAAATGTAAAAATAATAATAAAAGTAGTAGGTGGTTGCTAGGTCACTGTCTGTCAAGTCAAAAGAGCCCAACCTTAAAGTGACAGTCCATCCAAAAAAGAATCATCATTTACAATCATCATTTACTCAGCCTTATGTTGTTCCAAACTTGTATGACTTAATTTCCTCTGCAAACCACGAAAGATGATGTTTTGAAGAATGTTGGTATCCAAACCATTTTGGTTCCCATTGACTTCCATATGGACAAAAAATACAACGAAAGTCAAAACCATTTGGTTATCAACATTCTCATAAATCTCATCGTCATACAGGTTTGGAACGACATAGCAGTCTTTATGATATTCTGGGCCTTCCCTCAATATAAGTCTGGCAGAATTTTTGGACTGTTTTATCATCCACCACTACTAGACAAAAAAATCTTAGTCTAAACGCTTAGTCTAAAAGGTGGTTCAGAACAAATCCCAAACCCAACAATAATAGAGACACCCCACTACCAACAGAAATCTCCTGAGCTACGAAAGAGCAACATTTTAGCACATAAAAAACAACCCATATGAAAAACACCGCATTCAGCTGCACCATACCAATTCATCTGCATAAATGAGAGAAAAGCATCCAAAAGTTGGACAAATGTTGAAAGACACACTATAATGTGACCCATTCATCAGAATGTCTTCTGTTTTTCCTCTCAACCAGATGAAACACCAGAATTCCAGTCAATTGCAGACAATCTGATTATTAGGAGATGGTAATTTTCTCTGGAGAGGGTTTGTGCGTCTCTCAGTACATGCAGTGCGTGTGTGTTTTCATGTGTCTGTGATTGCACAGCCCATTGTTCTTGCTGTAAACACTATCTGTCTCTCTACATCCAACGAGGAAAATTCGCAGCCCAGGGAGCCGAAGTGTTTATCCAACAGACTCCCTAATCAAGAAGACGTATTTGTGTTTTGCAGACCCTGGAGGCATTCAATTATTTCCCTACACACAATCTATCCTAATTCAAGCACAATTATATAGTCCCTTAGCTAAACTCTGATAGAGAAAAAAGGCATCTTGAGCCATAATCATAACATAATATAATGCAAAGGTCATTTTGTTGTAACTCGCCTCTGGTGAACTCCAAACACTGTTAAATAATAGACAGTAGAGCTATGCTTTTCTCTGCATTTACACAGGCTTGAATCACAGGGTGAGGTGTATACCAGACCCAAATATTTACTATGAAATGTTTGTATTTGCATTAATGAAAGTTATTGCAGTATTCTTGGCGGACTGCCTCAACACACACTCTTTCGGACAGGAGGACAAACACACACTTTGTTAAAGGTTCAAATACTCCAAAAAGTCTCGGAGGTAGAGATCTCAGTCAGAAATGCTGGTTCGGACCTGTGAAATCCATTTCATAATTAGTTTTTATAAAATGTATTTATACAAAGAGAGATATTTGTACGTTCTTAAACATTTTTTTTAAACTCACACTCCTCTCCATCTTGGTATTAATTTTCATCTTATGGCACTCCAGATCTCCTGGTGTAAAACGGATTTCACCTGTATAATAAGACTGAACTGCATAATTGACAACGTTCAAAAGACTAAAAAAAAAAAGAAAAGAAAAAATATGAATGATTCAGCATTTCTGTGGCAATTACTGACAGACTGGTACATCAGCACGAGTCAGGCTAATTCATTTGCTGATAGTCTGCTATCCGGCATCAGACGAAGTGTCATATTTTGCTTGTTTAACAATAAAAAATATATATATATTTTTTTTTTAAAAACCTGTAATGGTTGATATCAAATGTTGTACTGAAATTTAAGTGCTGACAGAATAAATACACAAATAATTAAATTAATAAATATATAAAAAAAATTATAATTTCAATATATTTTAGAATACATTTTAAAAAATAAGATAAAAAGAAAAGATTTAAAAGATGTAAGAAAAGATTTAGCAAGCAGATACAGACATAAAGGCCATTAAACAAGATATTGGCCACAGAGGAATGTATTTGGTTGTGAGTTCTTTGCTATGAGACACTGAGACGTTGATTCAACTGAGTCGAAGACAAAGCCCACCTTTCAAAGCTAAAGCAAAATGGCCCAAAAACTGCAATATTCCAAACAGTCTGTCTAGAGAACCACCCTGCCTTGGGAACGGTGAGCCCTGTGGATATGTAGCACTTGGCTGTGAATTCCCAGCATGTTTGGGGTGGGAGGGTGTTGGCTTTCAGGATGTGCAATAAAAATTGTCTGCGGACTCATTCAGCTCTTGCATGGAGAGTGTTATGCAAACAGCCCTCCAGGAAAACGAGACTACTTCACAGCTATCCTCCAGCCTCCCCCCCCCCACCTCTCAGTCACCCTCCTGCTCCCAGCAGCTGATTAGTCCCGCCATGGACGAGTCCAAGGGATGACCTGAATTACTCCCAGTGTCATTGATAAAAGCCCATCCAGATAATTAGACCTGGGTGTCGCTATCATGCCAGGCCATCTCTGGTGTTTCAAGGCATTGTTTTCATTTCCATGCTTCCCATCCTGAGTTAACAGGGTGAGAACTTTACCCTCTCCCCACCCAACATCCGTGAAAACCCCCCCCCAAAAGCAACGGAAGCTCGAGTGAATCATGCAACGATAAAGACGTGCCTCTGCTTTATAACTACTGGCCAATAATTTCACTAGCTGGCTCAAAGACACGCTTTGACCTCGCTGGGGCTGAAGGGACTCTTGTGTAGGGTGATTCCCTTGTGCATGGGAAAGGAAAATTATGCAGACCTGACCTTCACCAGCTCCTCTCCATTCCTGCATGCCTGATCAGCGTATGCCTCCGCCGCTGGACTATGCAGCACTGCCATTCTCAACATGGGGGTTTGTCAGTGAACTTTAACATTAGAGCTTCTGGTACAGATCGGAGTCTGTTTGATGCTAGAATTTGGTTTGTATGGTTGTCAGGTACATAGCAGTGAGTGATCTAAGATGCAAACACAATTAGTACAACAACATTCACACATAATTAACTTTTTCCTTTTCTTTTGTTTTTGGGCGGTGTTATTTTGTTATTTACATACCATTAAAATATTTATAAATATGCTGAATTAGCTTTATATGTGCTTTTGTTATTTTTATTAGTTTTAAGTTTTTTTATATTTCTATATAGTTTTTTATTTTTATTTTAGTGTCAATTTCAGTAATTTAACACTTGGAAAAAAAAATTCACAAAAGCCAATTAAATTGAAGTTTTTTTAGGTTTAAGTTTTTTAATCTAATATTTATATTTTATTTTATTTCAGCTTTATTTCAATTAACTATTTCAATAATTTGCTTTTGTTATTTTTTCTTGTTTTTTATTTAGTTTTTTATCTTGTTATATATATTTCTATTTAGTTCTTTCTTTTTTATTTCAGTTTTAATTTCAGTAACCGTACTTCAACTTAAATGAATAAGAAGCTGAAATAAAACAAACAAATTTTTTAATTATTTTTTTAGCTAATTTATATTCGATTTCATTTCAGCTTTATTTTAATGAACTTTATTATTTTAATGTGCTTTGTTATTTTTATTAGTTCGTGTTTTTTTTAATATTTTGATTTAGCTCTATTTATTTTTATTTCAGTTTTAATTTCAGTAAAATCAGAACTGAAAGAAAAAGTTTAAGTTCTTTAAGATGTTTATTTAATTTAATCTACTTTCATTTAATTTGAATCGTGTTTTTGTTACTTTTATTTTTTTTCTATTTCTATTTAGCTTTCCTTACTTTTATTTCGGTTTTAAATTTCAGTAATTTTAGTACTTCAATCTAAATTTTACTTCAGTTAGTTTCCAAGGCAACATTTCTGATTTTTATTTAGGTTTTTATCTAATATTTATGATTTATTTCACCTTATTTTCAATTAACAAAAAACAGTTTTAGTTTTAGTTCCAGCTCTCTGGAAGAATGTGCACTGATTAACTGAGCTCAAGACCAGGAATGTGTTTTAAGAAGGCCCTTCAGTTGAATTTTGACGTCATGTTGATTTTAAGTGCGCTAGGTACACAATTAAAAAGGCACAGAAGAAATACTGTAGCAAGAGGGAATAAAGGGGTAAAAGAGGAGACTACCATGGCAGACCTGCTCTGACATGCTCTGTGATCAGGAAGTTTCCTTTGCTCCAACATGATCTACAGTTCAGACTCAACAGAGATAAAGAGGGCGAGAGACGAAGTCAGACAGAGGGAGAGAGAGAGACTCTTGGATCAGCCCTGTCTGGATGAAGCCTGTCAAGTTCATAAATGGTGCCATTGTCGGTCTAAAAAATTCCTTAAAATGCCCAAACTGTGCTCACGTTACAGCAGATGGAGATCAGACTCAGTGTGGTTCCTTAATTTAAAAATATCCCAGGATTAAATTTAGCAGATAAAGACCAAAAAATACAAACCGGCACAGAGAGTTGATTTTAAAGGGGCAGTTCACCCAAAAATTAATATTCTTTCATTATTCACTCATGTCATTCCAAACCTGTATGAGTTTCTTTCTTCTGTGGAGCACAAAAAGGAATTTTCTGAAAAAATATTCTGGCCAACATTTGCAACATAATGAAAGTAACTGGGGACTGGTTCCGTCAAGCTTCAAAAAGTACACAAAAGCACTGTGTAAGCATCATAAAAGTGACCCATATGACTTATGCACTAGATTGCAAAGTTTTTGAAGTCATATGATTACTTTGTGTGAGCATTTGAAAAAAAATGTACCTTTTTGTTCCACAGAAGTCATGAGGGTGAATAAATAATGACAGAATTTTCATTTTTGGGTGAACTGTCCCTTTAAGAACAAGCAGATTAAATCTGTAATGTGGGTTTGCACAGGTTAGTAAACCAGAAGAGGGTTATGGAGTTCACTCTCATGAAGTGCACACTCATCCTGTTTGGGCTGGGCAGCGCAAACTGTGCCAGTGTGCTGGCACGGACCAGAGGTGTCAATCTGCTGGGTTTGTTTTTATGCGTGCCCTTGTTATCCTGGAACTTGAGACTACGATTACCAAACTACTGCCCCATGAAGGCACACAGAAAGCCTGCTGCAGGAAACAGCGGTAGCTGAGAATAGTAGGTCAGCAAAAAAGAACAGAAAAAGCTAGAGAAATGAGCGAGAGTGAGGAGGAGGAGAAAAAACTAACTGGTGGAATGTTCCACTGTGTAATGTTCTGGAGAATGTGGTGGCAGTAGGTTGAAAACCAGGGAATTGGGATACGAAAACCTTTAAATGAAGCTGCAGAAGCAGTACAAAAGAAAAATCACAATTGAGATGAACTGTTTTCCTACACACCAACAAGACTAAAAGGAGCGTGAATCAAGACTTAAGACTAAAAGACACAAATAATATCATATTATCTGCCCAAGAGTTTCAGATCTCAACAATGTCTCAGACTGTGCACAGAAGTGCCATATAACTATATTAGGGTTGCACTATATTGGAAAAACAAAAAAACACAGTGATATATTGTTTTTCTGCAATATATATTCTACTTGAGTAGTTTATCATTCTTCTGGAGTTTTCATGAGCCACATTCCCATTCTTTTTGAACAATTCAATGACAATGAAATAATGAGATTTATTATGGTTTTTATTTGATTATATTTAAATAAAAATACTAAACAACACACACATACATACATACATACATATATATGTTTAGTATTTTTATTTAATAATAATTAAATATATATAAAAATAATACTATTATACTGAAAAGTAATAAATGAATACAAATTTTATAGAACTGTAAAAAAAATTACAACTGTAAAAATAAAAGCTTTCTAAAATATGTGGGTTTCAATTAAGGAGTATAAATAAACGCTCTGAGATGTTGAAATACTGGGTCATGATCTGCTCGCGTGTAACTGAACATAGTATCATGCTTCACTCTAAAACCTACAGCGCATATAATTATTGAAATGAATTGCAGCCTTCAACATTTGATAATCACACTAAGCCATATTGTGCTATGGGGATTTTATTTCAATATATAGTGCAGACCTAACCTATACTTTAATGTTAAAAGCCTTATCTCTACTTTATAATCTATCTTATAACAACCTCATTTGTTGCTATTTGCATACTAAGTCATTTTAAGAGAAATATCTCAAAGCTGAAACTTTAAAGAGAAAAACTAAGGATTCGCAAACCATTTTACTTTTATAATGTGACTCGTTTCTAAATAAAACAGGATATTTAATCAGGAAGAAAATGTAGGGTGGGACTTGATTTTATCCATCAGGAACTGATCGGTCATGATCGGAGTATAAATAAAAGAAAAGGAAAGTCACTTTAGAGGTGGAGGAAGTTTTGAAGAAAGGGCACAAAGATTTTTTTCCTTTGGAATAAGATGCACCAATGATTCATGCACAATAAGACTAGGAACGTTTATAAGAAAAATAAACCAGATCAATTTTAATTCCACGCTGATTTTATGTCTCCTAAGCTATTAAAGATCAACCTATGAGCAAAATAAAGTTTTCCTCTGAGAGCTTTCGCTCAAAAAGGCCTTTCAGAAAGAGTATCAAGGGTGCCAACAGATTTAGAAAAGATTGGTATATTCATGGACATACGCACAGAGAGCACGCCGCCAAAAGAACGTGACTGAGACACAACGCTGCCCTTTTCCTCAGACCTCTCGCTCTCTCTCTGCTATTCCATGATGCACACAAAAATCCACTGTTCCTCAGCAGAGTGAGTCAGAGGAATGGAATTGAAGCTCTGCTATGATCATCTGTGCGGAAGAGGGGGTTTCCTCCACCAGGAAAGAGCGCAGACCAGATGAGAACAGTCACAC
>NW_015552531.1:271144-289476 GCF_001515605.1 Sinocyclocheilus anshuiensis | reverse complement strand
AACAGGACCAAAAAGGGGGGGGGGGGGGGGGGGAGACACCAAAATGCCATAAAAAAGAAAACAGTGCAAAGAAAAAGAGGAACAACAAAGAGCAAGATGGAGAGAGCAAAATAACCCGAACTTGAGTTTGTGAGTTTGAAATTTGCATTTTTTATAAAACTAACCACCATCTGTTCCTGGAACTCCTGCTCTTTGCTGTTTGTAGTCGCTCAGGCTACTGTGGGAGGCGTCAACGTCTCTTAGCATGCATATGCATCTCTGCACATATAGAACTCACTCTGTGTGTGTTACTGTCGGTTTGCGTGCAAGTGTAGAAAGTTGTGTGTTTCTATATATAGAGTATTCTGCTGCTCTGATTATGGATATTATTATTACTACTATTTAAATATAATATAGATTTATAACACTATACTTTGTGTTATATGACCTTGGCATTAAATTACAGAAAACTAGTTCACAGTGCTCCATAAGTGTTTCTAATACAACGGCTGAGGGAGTGACAGCTAATTTAACATTTTTCTCTCGTTTGACCAATGTAATCAATCTCTCGATATTTTTTTTCCTCTTTTGGAAAGTCATAGAAACGCCATCATGGATTATTTTGCTATTAGAGCAAATGGGAATGCAAATTTACATTTGCTGTAGTTTCCGTTATAGTTTTTTTTTTTTTGATGGCAAAGTTTAATTTTCAGCATCATTACTCCAGTCTTCAGTGTCACATGATCCTTCAGAAATCATTCTAATATGCTGATTTGGTGCTCAAGAAACATTTCTTATTATTACCAATGTTAAAAACACTTGTGCCGCTTACTATTTTGTGGAAAACCACGACACTTTTTCTTCAAGACTCTTTGATGAATAGAAAGTTCAAAAGAGCAGCATTTATTTGAAACTGAAATCATCTGAAATATTATGAATGTCTTTACTGTCACTTTCGATCAATTTAATGAAAGTCGTTCCACAGTTTGGTTAGTACAGTAACAGCTTTTCAAACTTCCCTGCAGACCTCAGTCGTTACATTAAGGGAATTCTGGATATTCCACTCAGGTCGTGTAGAAGACTTCAAAACAGAGAGGAGCCAGACACAGTGTTTTATGATGCTTTAACATAAGTAAGCAATATGACGTTCATCAAGACCAGCATGTCCCACAGCGAGATCAAAAGCTTAGCACGCACCCCCCAAGACTAAAGTTCGCCCGTATTTTGTCTCCTCTGAGGCCAGAGGCGACTGCTGTCTGCTCAGGGTTAACCTGGAAAGAGTGTTGGGCCAGGTGTGATGTGTTAGCGGTGCCTGATCTCCACATGTACACATTCTTTTAGAAGTTTTCCTTCGCTTCTAAACGTCTGCCCAAGGCCTCTTACTATCTCGACTGTCAGAAGGGAGACATTTGTTTTTGCACACAGTTTTTTGGGACCGCAGCCATTAATATTAGACATCTGCCTTTTGGAGTTCTGTTTCTCGGAGTTGGAGGAAAGGGGTGAGGGATTGGGGGGCCACAGAGAGGGGGGGAGGCCTCCGAGCCACATCAACAGGAAACATATTTACACAGTCCAGAGAAAAAGAGTGAAGGGAAGAGATAGCGCTAGAATACAAGGATGCAGAGAGCATTTTACAAAGAAAATTAGGTGAAGTCACTCAATATGCAAATAAATAAAATCGAGGAGAGAGAAAAAGAGTCATTAGTCTGGAATGCATGCATGCATGTGTGTGTGTGTGTGTGTGTGTGTGTGTGTATATTTTACAGGCCTCCTGATGAGAGTGAGTCGACAATATGTCTGTGAGGATACGGACTAATACACAGTGATGCATATGAGCAGCAGAACCTATTTTTATAACACCTAACAATCCTATTGACCGTTTCTCGGAAGGATTGCATCAGCGCCAATCCTGCAGACGTCCATCAGAAGCCCTACGCCTGGCAGGAAAAGTGATTCAGAGGAGGAGGAAGTAGAATTCAGATGTTTTTCTGCCTCAAACCTCAGCAGGAGTGGAAAGCAAACCCCACATGCTCCTTTTCCTCTTGGCCAGTACGTTTCCACTGAAAAACTTAGGGTTCTTACCACATAAACAGCTTCAAAATAATATTAAATATAAAAGCTAGATCTCATAAAACTGGATTGCTCACATTATAATCAAAACAGTTGACACTGGCTGTCCGGACACCCTGTTTGTGTTTGTCAATAGCTTAACTAATTGGCCACCAAAATAAAAATATTTTACTTATAAATATTGTATGTCTACACTACTGTTCAAAAGTTCGGAGTTAGTACGGTTTTTTTTTGTTAGTAAGTTCGGAGTTAGTAAGATTTCTTTTTTAAAGAAATTAAGAGTTTTATTCAGCAAGGACACATTGATATGACACATTAATATAAGGTTACAATAAAAAAATTAAGCAACATAACTGATTCAACAATAATAATAATAATAATAAATGTTTATTGAGTACTAAATCAGTATATTAGAATTATTTCTGAAGGATCATGTAACACTGAAGACTGAAGTCATGGCTGCTGAAAAATCAGCTTTGCCATCACAGGAATAAATAACATTTTAAAAGATATTACAATAGAAATTAATTTATTTATATTTTCCCAAAAGTTTGGGCTAAAATTTTTAATGTTTGTGAAAGAAGTCTATATAGGTTTGGAAGGACATAAGGGTGAGTAAATTATAACAATGATAGTTTTTGGGTGAACTGTTTCTTTAAATCCGGTCTAATTACAGTACACAGGGCTTTCTTAAGACCAATTAGTCGACAACCTAATTCAGACAACCTAAAAACTAGTTGATTTTTAAAATATGCAATTTTGCACCTCCCTAACAGTAAAGCGGTCAAAAATGTCACACCAAAAAATAATAGCAATTACTGTGATTTATGGAATCAGATCCTGCATGAAAAGTGTCCACAGAGCTTCATTTAGCACTTTAGCATTTTAACAATCTCAAATGCTAAAGGGGATCTGAATTACAGACATAGTATGTCGTACCTCTTTACAGAACTGTTTTAATAAAGATAAGCCAACAGTACACTGCCCAGCCCTGGGAAAACATTTATCAGCAAATTGTTTGCAAAAATTCAAAGTCAACATCAAAGAATAACAGGAGACTAGGCTTATCCAGTGCAGCTGGCAAAGATCGAACAAACGTTAGAAAATTAAACAAAGTTCTTATCCTGAACATGCCAGAACATTATCATGGCCTTCAACTGCATCTTGTCCACACCTGTGAGGTACAGACTCTCTTTCTCTGTCTACATTCTCTCTGTCGGCCAGCTGCCAGCTCTGTCTCTACCATAAACCAAACAGCCCTCTGCTGCTGATTCTGCTATTCTCATTGTACAAACTGAATTAAACCATCATTGCAGCTCCTATTAGCTGTGTAAACAGTGACGTGAGCACTCAGACGGTCAGATCCAGTATCCTGTGGCCTAGGCTACTGTGACTCTCCACTTTTAATCTCTTACATACACTTGCAAAACTCTTACTGAGGGAATTCGGTGGCCTTTATGAAGTTAAAAAGACATTATGAGGTCAGATGTAATTTAGTGTAGGAATTCACTGACCGAATGCCTCTCCACTGGCCAAACACACAAGAGGGTTAGAAATGGTCTTGTAGCACCGTCACATGGCCTTGATCCCTTAGAGGTTTGCAAATAATTATTGTGTAGAACATTTTAGGGCAATTTAGGAGGAAAAAATAAATAAAAAATTTCACAAAATCATTTTAAATCACAAAAAAATTTTTTGAAAAAAAAAACTCCTGGTTTGCTGTTCTTGTTTGTAGGGCAGCACAATCTGGGTGAATTTAGTGAATATCAATATAAGTACTTGTGTACTTGTTACATGTACAATTACAGTTAATTAATATTACTCATTATTTAAATATATAATTATGGACACCTTAAAATCAAGAGTAACCCAATATAACAAAAAAAAATCATTATTATTATTATTAAAATGATAACTAAATAGAAATATGAAAAAAATTAATATTACTATTGTAAAATTACAAAATTTTGGTTTTATTTATTATTAACTGTGCAGCTCTTGAACACTTGCAAAACTGATGCAGATTTCTAGAGATGCGAAGAATGCAAGTTGCAGGAAATATCAGCAGAGACAAGCAAAAAATTATGCAATAACAGGTTAATTATACTTCACATTATGCCAGATTGCAGATTTGTGTCTGTTTCTGAGTGTGCTTGAGTTCAGAAAACAGTCTTCATTCCAAACAACCAAACTGAAAGTAAAATAGACTTCAAATGGCATCATAAACTCTAGAGAAAACAACTTGATTCCTTGATTCACGCACAGATTTGAACAGTAACATTTAGTAAGAGCAATATGAAGATCTTCATTGGACAAACCTTGGATGCATTGCAAAGCCCCATCTTCCGTGCGGATGGTGAACGTCTCACCTGGGTTCACCTGGACCAGGATCACCTGTAAAAAAAAAACCCAAAAAAAACAGATGTCACACATGTTCATTATGTCGAACAAGGGGCAATTCTAAGCATTTAGTCTTAGCTAAAGAGCTGTTGTGGCTTGGAGGAATATTTCCGGCTTTTAAAATGAGAGGTTGTTGAGAGATCATGACAATATATTAGATAAACCAATAAAAGACAAATAATCAAGGGGGATAAATGAGGTCTGACTTTATGAGCTCACCTGCTGTGGTGCATCGCCATTGATCATGTGGTGCATCATGGGAACCTCGTTGCTCAATGGAAGCGGGAGGTCCAGCATTTGGTCCATCATCATCATGGTGACGAACATTCATGGAGCCCTCCCTGCAACAACCTGAGAGAGATACCCACTTTGTTAAAATAATATCTGATTGTATGATGACACAGTCACTATGTGCCAGACCGCTCCTTAAATGAGCAATTAGCCTCAATTGAAATCAGCCATGGACGGCTAATGATGAAGACTAAAGCAGATCCTCATCTGCAACCCCCAACACACACACACACACACACACACACACACACACATAAAGCAAATACACACTGAACACACGTCTCATTGAAAGGCTACTGGTGGGTTATGGAACAGGATGAAATCATTATGATGTCACCAATGTTTATATGATGATGTAAATCTGTGTAGGGATGATGTAATCTGTATATAAAATGCAGTTATAGGGCGACAGTCTCTCTACCACAGCTGGGAGACTGGGAGAGAAAATAAAAATAAAAAAAAAGGTACAAAACAGCAAACTTTGTCTTGCAGCAATCTATGAAACATTACATCTGTGTGCCTTTAAAAATATTTAAATAAATATAAAATACATTAAAAAAATTATAATACAGTACAAAATAGTAAAATCAAATTTTATGCATAGAGAATTATATGCACTTTTTGATGAAAAATTTAAATAATATGTCTTTCTGGATTTAACCCTTGAAGAGAAATTTCCAGAAGAGTCATTTCCTACAATAATCATTTATTTTTTCTGCACAGAAACAGATTTCAAAATGAATAGTTATCCATGTATTACACAGTACATTATAATATTGTGACGCTTAAATTCACATAGGAATTTATGAAACAATTACTGAAATTATGAATTTTTGCATTTGTTTTGTTTGTTTTTATAAGATAACATTTATTTAACATCTATTACGATAATAAATTATACTTTAAATAATTAATTAACATTAAATTTTATTTATTGCAATTTGTTGGTTATTGGCCATAACTTGAAAACAATTACAGCAATATAACTGTAAATGACACTTCAGTTTTTAATTCAAATGTATACACTTAGCATGTTCATTGCATTTGTTAAATTACATTTTTAACATTTAGATTCACACATTTAAAAATGAATGTGGTTTGAACCTTGTGTTCAAAGAACCATCACAAACTACCGTTTTCAACGCATTATGGTTTGGTACAGAAAATCAGGGTGCATGCTGCAACCTTTGAAGCATAAAACACTCGCACAACAGACCTGCACAGAAGTCAATACATATTGTACTGTATCGTTTAGCTTGATGTTGAAAGACTGCACTTCCGTCCTCAAAACAAGCGCAATATTGCTTGTCACACTGGATGAACACCTCTCAGAAATGCTTCACATGACACTCTTAAAAAAAACAACAACAATCAAAGTTCAGGTCGGGGGAAAGATCAGCACAGCAATGATAATGTCATCTCAGCTGACTGGTGCCATTTTCCTCTACGAAAGCAATAACCTGTCCCATTTAACTCAAACGTCATCCCCAGGGGTCAAACCCAGTCCAGAGCAACTGATATCATTCATCTGATGCTCTGAAGTAGCACACGAAAAACAACAGCTACAGTGTTTACAGACAGAAACCTTAAGCTACAAAAAAGTACTGTGGTAGTACCATCGGGTCCATATTGTTTTTTAACCATGGCAGAATGTTCATAAAATTTTGTGGTTCTTTTCTTTTTTTTTTTTATAAATTCAGCTGTTTGTTAAAAACCACAAAAATCACCTACATACTTTGAATTATTAAGACGTGAGAAATTGTAGACGTGAAACGTCCTCTGATCTCCAGGAGAGAGGAAGATGCGAAAATAGAGGTCGGGGGCTTTTTATTGGGTCATAAATGCCTTCACTTCCACTGCTAAACACACATAAACATACACACCACCCACAGCAAACCTGTTCCCTTGAAAGTTAACATGAAATGATTCACAGCTCACAGTCTCCACAATGTGAGATACTGTATATACAGTGTATTCAGTATAAACAGTATATAAACTTTACTTGGTAAAGTTACTTTACGTGGTCTCTAGAGACTGAAAAATAAGAATGAAATGGGACTGAAAAAAAAAAGAAGTCTTGGTGATGTCAGCTGCAAAGAAAGATTTAGAGGTGGAACAACTCATTACATTGAAATATTAGCTACACTTTTTAATTTGGGGGAAAAAACAGAACAGAACAAAAATAAAAAAAAACAAAGAAAAAAAATTCAGAACATTATATTCTTTGAACCAACATGCATCATTATTCCAATGAAGAAACAAATAAATAAAAAAAGACCGTCAGCCTCACTAACTGAAAAGACTAGCAAGACAACTAACTAGTATTCCATTGTGACTTGTCTTTAACACTTATATGGACAGAAGCTCTACATTAACCTGACTTCATGCACTGCTGAAGCATTCTGCGGTCTTTCTCATTCTGAGCATGCTTGTTTTGCTTTCCTCTGTGCTCTATGCCACGGCCTGTGATTACCGCCCAACTAAAATCATTAATACTACGGCTTAACACGCCAAAGCCTCTGGGGTCCAAAAACCGCTCTCTTCTCCTGTTCCCCCTCCTCTCTCTTTACCCCTCAGGCTCTCAATCCATTCTTTCTTGTCTTTCTACTCTCCTCATTCCCCTCATTCCTGAGGATGGCTGGAGTCTGAACTTCTGTAGGGTTGGGGGCGGGGGGGGGGCGTTTAAGGGCTAAAACCCCTGAGTGAAAAGTTAAGAAGATTCATAGAATGTCAGAGCCGAGGGGAGTGGGGAGGGGGTGTCACACGAAGAGACCGGACCCCCTACCTTCACGGGTCATGTTGTTGTGACCACGTCGCAGCGAGTGTCAATCAGGAAAGACACAGAGAGTCCTTTCATGGTACGGTTGAGGTTCCAGCGATGTGGGGTATTCCCCAGACCACCTCCTCGTCGCCCTCACACCCCCTCGCACACAGTCAAACAGCACGCCTTTCATACAACCAAAACAACACCAGTGAAACAATCGTTTCCTTGATGACATTCTCTCAGATCTTCCTCGGGACCTGGATGTTTGATGATCACAGAGGACATGGATCAGAGAGCAACTGGATAGGTATGTTGTGTTTAGCCAAATTCAGAAGAAAGGCTATAAGAGCTAAAATATTCACCAATATGTGTCCTCTTTCAGAGATCTCAAACGACACAAAACATCTGAGAAATTAAGGAGCCCTGAGGTATGAAAGAGCAACTTTTGAGCAATATTTAAAAATGATCAGATGATGTGGCATTTCAATTAACTTACATACATGTCTTTAGAAAGCTCTTTCTGTTATACACAAACGTACAAACTTCTGGGATCAGGAAGAGATTTCTTTGGGAAAAAAATAAATAATATTACATATATATAGATTAGATAGATAGATAGATAAGATAGATAAGATTTAGATGATAGATAGATAAGATAGATAAGATTTAGATGATAGATAGATAAGATAGATAAGATTTAGATGATAGATAAGATTTGGTCGGACGGACGGACGGACAGACAGATAGATAAAAATCAACTCAAACTTTTGAACAGCAGTTTATATTTTGCATAGATTCAACTGATGACAATTCAACTTTGGCCTGAATTTAGATATAACTATGGGCTATTACTGGAACTAGAGAGTTCAACTCTAACCTAATTCGAAAACTGATGACATATAAACCACAAGATATTCACTGTCTCAACTTCCTTAAACTCCCAAAATACATTAAAAGAAACATCTACTATGTACAGTGACATTAAGCATACAAAAGCATTTCAACAATGCAAATTCGCAGTAAAATTTAAACGTGAAGCGTGTAATTTCTGCAAACAATGATTATATTCAAACAGGTTTCCTGAATACTCAACCATTAGTTGATACAACAGACAGTCCCACCCCAAACTCACACCATTGGCTGAGTCAGTGTTGCTGTGTGAAGGCAAGCTCAAATCAACAAGCCTATGTTTTGATCGTGCCATAGTGTGGAATAAACCTTACTTTTAACAACTACACATTAGAAAGTACTTTAGAAATTATAATAGCATCAAAAATGTATACTAAACAGCACACAAGCAGTAACAACAGCAAACAAGCAGTAACAACAGCACCCTGCCACACACACCACCATAAGACAGATTTAATTCTTTTTAGAAATCTGTTCTTGCATCTGGCAGGTTTACAGTCCCAGATGTGGACCCAGTCTGGCATGGGCCTATAACCCAGCTAATGGCACATAATAACACAGAGGAAGCTGGGAAACCAAGAAAACATCACTTTTCCCTCTCAATCTCCCCCTCATTTCTTTATTCTCTCATTTCATCCCTTCCCTCAGCCCTGATCAGCTGAAACACACACACAAAACGCACGCTCAGGCTTGCAAACACACATTCCTAGAGAATGAGAAAATCTAAATGTCACATTTTTTTTGCCTGCAAAGTAACTCCATCTCACCTCAGAGCGCTCAGGATTTCCATCTCTCCAACATTGACTCACGTCTGTGACTCTGATCAGTGTTTACAGCCAGATGACATCACTTCTTTAAAAATATCTCAACAACCTCGGCCACAATGGAACTGAAGCGATAACGGTCCAGACGAGGCACAGACAGGAAATCGAGGACACATTACAGGAGTGTGGCAGAATAATGAACCAACTGACTGGCCTTTATTTGCGTCTGGTCTATTGCTCTAGTTGAGAGGTTTCTGGCCTGATAGCTAGTATAGTTACCCAGCTTGCCTATCAGTCTAGGGCTACAAAGTTAGAGTAAATTATAAAGTTTTGAAAAAATCTAAATTTAAAGAATAGTCCACACCACAGCTATGATGATAACAATACACAGGAACAATATAATTGGAATCACTTTCTGAATAATTCACTTATAATAAATAGAATGTTATCGTTTGTTGGTGTGGATGCTAATATTGTTATCTTTATAGTCATCCTTGGTGTGAACAACCCTCATGTCTAATGTAATCATACAAGACTGCAATGTAATCATACAAGACTTCTGTATGCATATATTCATATTATTAATGAACAACATCATAAATTTTAGTCTGGTCTAAAGTTATCATATGTAGGGGAGTACGCACTCCCCTACATATGATAACTTTAGACCAGACTAAAATGTATGATTTATTTATTTATTGCGTTTCCGCATTTTCTGAATTAGAGAATATTTTTAACAGTATTTGCCCCATTATAGTGATTTCCAGAGGCATTTTTACCATGATGTGGAGAATTGTCTAACCTTTTTAGTGCATCATCTTTTATATGAAATTCTTACATTGAATTAATAAATTCAATTAGATTCATAAAAGATGTTACTAATCAACTGAAATCAGTATCAACAAAATCCATCTTTGCATTGCATATGTGGCACATCTGAAGTGGCATTTAGATGTATTCACACAGACTGTTTAATGCAGCTTAAAGGTGGCATGAATGCATTGACGCCGCAATTACAATTGCATAAATAATGTTATGAGAAAAAAGTGTTACATACAAAAAAAGTTGCATATTCGATAATGTCAGCTCACACGTCATTAAAACAACAATTATGCTATTATTGTAGATGACACGTTGTAAACCCCTAATCATATGCATTCAGAAGACTTGTGACACAGCAGACAGAAAGTCATGCAGATTTGATACAATATGAGGGCGAGTAAACAATGACTGAATTTTTATTTTTGGGTGAACTATCCCTAAATTGAATTCTCAAATATGTTTCAGTTTAGTATCAAGCTTGTCTCAGGGCAAGTCCTGAGGAGAAATAAACAAAAACAAATGAGAAATTGTAATTAACAGGATGAGTATAGAGCTATAATATAAATGTGGATAGCATAGCCCAGATAATTTTGATGAGAAATGTTCCAGTTCATTCTGAAATCTCTTACATTTGATTTCAGGCTTTAATATCTTGCCAAATCTGAGAACAGTTTGTGACATCGTTAAGATCTTTTCTGATATTCGAGAGATTACTAAAGCCTGTTTCTCAAAAGCAAAATATGTTCTCTAATAAATCATTTGTGATATTAAATTGTCATTTTCTTTTCCTTCGGTCTATATAACAGCATCACGACCCATCTCAGTGCCTCTGGCCTGTTTAACAGATAAAGGTGTTACCCAACACCGACACCACAGACTCCAGAGCACGACCTGGTTCCTCCCTGAAGGCACAATAATGCAGTTACACACCCAGCTGAGCTCAAAAAGCTGACCCTGTTTCTGCCCACACTGAAACTCCATCCACTCTCACCTTACAGAACATACAGTAAAAGACACTAGGAGAGAGGGAAAAAAAAAAGAGGGACAGTGCAGAGAAAGAAGACAGAAAAGAGTTTCCCAGGATCCAAATTCAGTGTTGCGTAACCCCAATATGAAACGTGATCCTGCCTCTGAGCGCTGAGAAGGAGCAGAGGAGCATCTTAACTGGGTCAGGCTGAGTGAATCATATTCTCCAGTCACACGGAGGAGTTGCGCAGGGTCACATCGGAGAAAATTATACAGTCTCACACCCTTAACATCCTAATTGTGTCCAGGGACAGAATACAAATGGAGCTACAGATTGAGAAAGGAAGAAGTTGATAGATAAAAATCTAGAGCCTATTTATCAAAACATACAGCTCAACCGATATTAATATCTGAACGACTCTTATGAGCCAGTCCTTTTTTTAGTGAATCAATAGCGCAAACAGTGTAGTCCCGAACAAATGACTCTAATCAGCTGGTTTATTTAGTGAATCAAAACAGACAGCATGAACAATGTCCGCATCACAAAATACACTCTTTTGAGCTGGTTCTTTTTATTCAATCAAAAACATATTATTTGAACTGCATAATCTGATTCCCGAAAAAACAACTTCTACGAGTCAGTTCTTTTTAGTAAATCAAAAATACATAGTGCAAACAGCGTAGTCTGATTCCTGAACAAATGACTCTTATGAGCCGGTCCTTTTTAGTGAATCAAAACATACAGCAGGAACAGGGTAGTTTGATTCATAAAAGAATGACTCTTATGAACTGGTTCTTTTTAGTGAGTCAAAACATACAACATGAACAGTGTAATCTGAATCACAAATTAATGAATCAAACCAGTTAGTTAAATCAGTGCCATCAATAACAGGTTATCATGACAATGAGTAGTTAAAGATGCATAGTTTTAGTCATAGTAGAATAATTGTAAATTTAATTATTAATGAAATTCTCACCCAACTCATTTCATAATCATAACCATCAAGTCAATGAGCATCATGTACTTTATCTAATCTTGTCATAACATCCACACTGATGTTTTAACATTACAGTTAATCGGCCCATTTAGACTTCAACCATATTTCAGAAATCACATTCTACAAACCTCCAGCCATGCAAAAGTGGGAATAAACATGTGCATGTATGTACAGAATGAACAGGCACCACTCTTCACGCTTTCCCTCCTTCTTCTAAAGGTCAATAGGTCACATTCCTTATCCTGATTTGGGCCTCAGCTACAAACAGGCAAGCTATGTTAGTGTGTATTTGTGTTTCAGGACATCTGTACCAAACATGTTATGCTTAGTAGTGCAGGTAGATCATCCAATTCATGAAACATCTAAAGCAAAACATTGCTGGATCTGTCTGTATAAGAGGCTCTTATGATCAAGCATGCTGTGATGCTCAGCAGAAGAGACAAAGACCAATATCCACTCCTCAATCCTGCCTCCAGCAACTGAAGGCTGAAGAGATAAAAGGGCGGGAAAAGTTTGGTCTCAGCACCTAAAAATCTGTTTGTGCATTCCAATGCACCTATTCACGAAGAGGTCAGAGAAAGGAAGGAAAAACAAAACGATGCACCAGTTTGGAGATAAACCATCCACAGCATCTGAACGGAAAAAAATCTCAACTCTATTATTATTTCGTCAATGAAAACAGTTCCAAACAAAGTAAAATTTGAATTAACCATTGAATCTTTCCAAGTAGTGGTGATACTGAATCAATCAGTGTTTTTGAACAAATTAATCAAATAAATGGTTCAATTGCTCACTCTTAAAGATATGCTGAATTTGGAGAGACATACTTATTTGACAATTTCTGCCATATGGAGATATGAAAATGAAGTCCCTTTCATTTTTCAAATTGGGAATTTTTTTTTTTTAAGTCTTTGATAGAGTTATGAACCAGCGATGAACAAACCAGAGGTGAAATTACAAACTTTGATCCGAAGCAAAAAAAAAAAAAAAGGATTTGAAAATCAGACTATAAAACAAAAGTACAAGACTGCGTATTTAAAGTATAAGACTGCGTGTTTAATGGCTTAAATTGGGAAAGAACTTGAAACATTGTGAATGACAATCAAATTAAAAATGAGGGATAAATGTAAAGCTTCATAAAGATGTTGATTTTGCGATTTGTCTGACTGTTGGTAATTTTCTTGCCCATGCAGAACCAGGAATTTCACTATTAAACAATTATTTTAAAAATTAAGTTGAAATATTAGGTTGTTATTCCAGAATATTATGTTGTTATTCCAGAAAGAATCAGTGTCCTTGAACAAATCTGTTGAATGAATGATTCAATCACTTCTTGTCATCTACTAGCATAACGATGGAACACGCAAACAGACAAAATGAACAGACATATCAGATTGATATGAACAGACAAAAGTCGCTGTTGGATTACATCATCACTTCTGGAACACTGCTAGACCAATCAAATTCAAGGACTGGAACTACTTGCTCATACTTATATGGGTTTGTTTAAATCCTTAACTATAACCGAAAACAGTGGAAAAAATCCCACAGAATAACACTGTAGGAGGGAACCGTGGGTTTTTTGCTCAAGGGTATGATGGTGATCAGGGTTCACAGTAATTCTCCATGAATCACCCATTCCTAAACCAGATCTTTAACCACCACGACTACCACCCTTCTCTGTGCTAAAAGCCTACATTTTTCTCTAATGTACCATGAGTTTCTCATAAGGACATCTCACTTAACCTCAGGGTAACTGGCATTAGCAATAATTCGGCACAACCGATTCGATAACGACAACAAAGAAGTACTGACAGCTCGACAGATCATTACAATCTCTCTCAGGAAATGATGGAGACAGATAGAGCAAAGCATCTGATTTTCCAATGCAGTTAGCTCAAACGCCTAAGTATTTCGATAACATCAGCTCTCTTCAAATTAGAGAGGTGGTGGACAGTGGAGAACCCAGAGAGCAAACCAGTGGTGTTATAAAAAATAAAAAAACGGGTTGCTTTGGAAAAACTTATCTACAATGTGTCTTTGCATTAAATGTTAATGAAAGTGTATAAAGCACTAAGTATAGCCTGGCGTTATCACCAGAACTGGTGACTGAGCCAAAGAATGGTATGGGACTCTAGAAAATACCTACAAGCATCACATTCTTTTAACGTCTGCGTTTGGGGCCAAAGGGCTGTAGGGTTGGGAGGGGCCAGGGTACGCCTGTGTGTCTTAATGGGGGTGTGAGATGCTGACAAATCAGTCCTCACCCTGTGGTCAGGTTACCACCACAGAAAAGTGCATTTTCTTCACACAGTACATAATTTAAAGCATCACTTACAATAAAACTTCAGTAGTCTACAGTATTAGTCCGCAAAACCCATGTGTTTGACATAACAAAAGAGATGTTTTCACTGCTGTTTAACACTCTCATATTACAGAAGATACTTTTCCACTTTCCACCTCTATAAATACTACAACAGTGACTTAAAGGGGAGAAATCAAGCTTGATGCACAGGTTGGAGTCTCTATAGTCTGCACCTCAAGATTCGCTCTGGAATGTCACATGACGTCATGTATTTGGGATCGGGTTGCCTCTGGCCAGAAGATCCGGTCCACGAAACGATCCGCAACCCCAACTGAATGTGTTTTCTTAAATCATATTTGGTGACAGTCTGTATTTTTCCTTTAACGACTGTTCACATTTTAACGCTATCATCCTTATAAGAAACAGTTTTCATGCGCAAGACTGCAACTTTTAAATGCTCCCATAGAAAGCCCAACTCCAAACGATTCAGAGATTCAGAGAGTCGTGACAATTTTATTACGCGTATTAAATATATCATACATGTCTCTTATTAAAGTAACTTCCGTCCGGTCAAATCCTCAATATGCTCCAAGAACACTGTACTGTCAGCTCTATCGCTTTTAATATTCGAAACAGACGTTTCTCGAGTTCAATACAATGGTGAGCTTTTATAAAGCACCGCACGGACTGACTCAGTCCCATTAAAGAACGAATCGTTAGACCGTTTTTGTGAACCGGTTCAAGTGAATCATTGAAACGATTCGACTCAAAAGAACGCTATTCTTCAATGCACGTACCAGTTTCCCCATTAGAACGCTTCTCTGAAGTGTATGTGATTATTATAATGGCTATGTAGACGGAACTGGACCGTATGTACACAACATACAACATACGTCATGCTCATTACAACCTAGCCATTATAAAAGTATATTATTCGCGTGACGCTAAAGCAAACTTGTTGCTAGGAATTGACGTGTCACTTTCCAAATGTCTTTGGCATCTTTACCCGTGTCCTATAAAAATGTTACATGGGTAAAGGCATATGAATGCAACATGTTTAAATTATACAAACAGGCCCCTGTGTTGATAAAAAAATAATCGGTTTCCAATTCCAGAATTTTCCGGGGGAAATCCAGTGGACAGATTCACAATAGCGAATAATTATGTTATAAAAGCCTCCTTTTGTTAATTCTCACTTAGGCATTACAAGTGTCACTGAATTTTGATAAAGCAGCGTTAATGATGAATACGAATTACATTTTTCCTGCATAGCAAGTACACAAGATGCACATAGCGTATCAATTGAAATACACTACTTAAAATACAGCTGTCAAAATAGACACAAATAAAAGTAAAGTAAATCAGCTCACGCAAAAGTGTTAAGAGTTTAACGCACTAAGTTTCGTTTATGTATTGTTTCGTTTTCCATTCAATTCAAGACTTCCCTTTCCCATCAAAGAGTCAGCCGGCTCGCGCATTTCTGCAACTTGAAACTTTGCGAAACAACGTCTCAGAGCGCTTCTGAAAACTACATTACCGCGTTAATACTTTCAACAAAACGCGTCTACTTACCTCGGATTCAGTAAAACTCGCTTATTAACACTTTAGTCCCTAAATGCCTGTAATATAGAAAGCATGTCATTCCGTTGCTGCAAAGTCCACGGCGGACTAGACCAAACCATTGAAGAATTCCGCCATGTCAATTATGTGGAAGCGCACATGGGGGTGTAAAAGTTTACCGTATAACACCGAATACTCTCCCGTACCATTCCATCAGTCACCGCATTAATCATAACTGATAATAAAGACAAAAGGGGATGTTAGCAGGGCGTTAAGACAACGTGAAACCAAAAAAGTTGAATGAATTTTCCTAAATTGGCAGTTTTGTTGAAGTTTGCTTTGAAATAGAAGCAAGTTGAACCATACATTATTTTACCCTAAAGCATGAATTAAAAAAAAAAAAAATTGTTTTTAAATAAATAGTTTTTTTTTTGTTTATATGCAAACTGTAGCCTAACTACAACAACAATAACAATAATAATAATAGTTATTATTTACATATACAAGCAATTAATGTAAAACTCACGTGCTTTGTCCACAAACTGATTAAGTTCCTCTTTGTAGGTTCCACATCCTCAAACATGATATACACAGGATTTTGTTTAGAACTACGATATCTCACAAATCCACAAAAGTGGAATCTATCTAGAATTTCCCACTCATATTCCATGCTGTCATAACCGTACAGAGTTCAATTCAATCTAATATTTATTGTAATATTATACATCGAAATGTATGATATTCCAAACTCATAAGCTACAGCTTTTTAAAAGACTTTTGATTTTCCTGATTTGTGGGCCAGATTAGTAAGTAAACTTATCAACTCATTATAATAATGTGACATTAACGGTGAGTAAAAATCTACAGTAGCTACCTACTGTATTTTTAAGCTTTCGTTGAAATGCTATTTAATTAAGTTTTTCAAGTTTCATATATTTCTATAGAAGTATAGTAATCAGTGTGAGAATCGGTGACCATAATATAAAAGAGAAACTACAGCGCCACTTAGTGATCATTAACAATACTACAGTAATCAGATCAGATCTCATATTTGAGTGATTTGCTCACAGCCTGGGATTAAACCATGCTTTATTAGGACATTAACCATGAAGCATGCATTATCACACCAGGACATTAACAACCACTTCAATACGTGCAGAATTATCAAGATGACCAATATTAGCTATACATAAATATATCTCTATAACAAGAAATGTAATACTAATAGAAATAATAGCAGTTGTAGTAAAAGCAGTAAAATAGTATAACACGAGTAGTGCTTTCATCGTTGAGCTGACAGATGTCTGTTATACAGTACATTCCAATGTTACGTAGCTATGTAAACAACTGTTACATGACAGAACGTGAGGGTTATTTCAAAATAAAAGTCACAGTCTACTAGTAGAATACAGTGCAGGAAAAAAAATCAACATGAGATATCGTTTACTTAAACACTTGCGTGATTTTCGATATGTCTATCAAGGCAAGAGTAGTAAATAAATGCTAGCCATCAAAAAAAATAATTGCAACTTCACAAAATTAAAAACGATGGCTTCAGCGCTCTCATACCTGAGGACTTTTAATGTAAATTTTGCTGTTTCAAAACCACTGCTCTCTGGGGTCAGATGAGGTATTACAACATCATTCAGTCAATCACTGTCAACTCTGAGACCGGTGTAGTTTCATGAGTTTCTTGTGTTCTTTAACTGAAACCATAATTATCATGCGGTCTGTTTTGATCGTGGCGATTTTACTGTCAATAGCAGCTGCTTATTATATTTATCTGCCCCTGCCCAGCACAATATCAGAGCCATGGAAACTCATGTTTATGGATTCCGTTTTGCGTCGAGTAATGCATGTGGTAAGCTTTGCATTTGTTTCGGTTGTATATATAGTATATACATTATACAAATATGCACCATTGTCACTTAAATGATGATACAGTATTTAAACATAAATACTTTTAAAAATTAGTGACATGCCTGATTAAAATTTTAAAACCTTTCATGTGTCATTTTCTAGAAATTAACAAAAATATACGTCACACACACACATATATATATATATATATATATATTTTTTTTTTTCTAACAACATTGGTAACAACTTAAATAATACATATTGTTTACATGTGAAAATTTGATTATTTGTCTTTTCACCATATTTTTACTAACAATATATAAAATATATATTTTCTAACAACAAATAAAAAGCTTAAATTAAAAGATTGGCTCATTTGTCTCAAAAAATAAAAGAGATAAATATTTGATTATTTGTCAGTTCACCATATTTTTACTTCAATTAATTGAATATCACTTCCAAAGATTTATTAAAAACTTGACATTTCTATGATTGTTGTATTATTGTAATTGTTGACCTCTGAATGCCAAAATCACCAAATATTTTATGTCTTTAAATTTACCATACACACTCGTTTAATCTTGTTAAATAATGCAAAAAAAAAAAAAAAATCTAATAGCTCTTTAATAAAAATTAAAAATGGG
>NW_015552531.1:233799-270957 GCF_001515605.1 Sinocyclocheilus anshuiensis | reverse complement strand
AAATCTAATAAATCTAATAGCTCTTTAATACAAATGAAAAATGTGGAATTTGAGCTTGTAACGCATAAAAAAAAAAAAAAAAGGAAACAAAAGGAATTCCACAAAGGAATTTTCTTAAAGAGATTTTCTGACTCTTAGAGAGTGTTTAACAATCCCCCTCTCTGATCCGCTCTAACTCGTAGTCTTTTTTTTCCATAGAGCTTTTTAGCTCACGGTCTTGGACTGAGTCGACCTTTTGATATTGTAAAGTATGCTGCATCATGGGATGAAATAAAGGGCCCACAGTCCAGCCCAGCAATCAGGGTCACAGAAACATCCTTTGGAGGAGTGCAGGCACAAGTGTTTGAGTCCACAGCAGCAGACCAAGAGCCACATTTGAAAAGAGGTGTGGTCTATTTCCATGGAGGTGGATGTACACTCGGCAGTGGAAGTAAATGAAAATGCTTTTTTAAAAATATATTTTATTAGTAATTTATTAGTAATAGTAACTTTTGTTCCTTTTTTCTTTAAAGAGATGCAAACATATTACCTTCAGTGCTGGTCTATGGCTGAAGAGTTGGATGGAGTTGTAATATCAATTGAGTAAGCAATTTTCGACTGTATATTTTTATTTCTACATCCTTAAGGGCCTTAATTACATTAATTACCAGCTGTCATTTGTATAATTTGTATGTTCAGGTACACGCTGGCCCCAGAGGCACATTTCCCAGATCAGTATAACGAAGCCGTTCAGGCATCAAAACACATCCTGACAGCCGAGGTGTTGAGTCTGTACTCCTTTGACCCGAAAAGAGTGGCTGTGTCAGGTGACAGCGCTGGTGCCAATCTAGCTGCTGCTGTGGCCCAACAGGTGTGAGAAATTACTGCAAATGAATTTCACCATCCTGCATTATATTTGCTGAATGATATCCAATACTTGTTTCGGCCTTATTTTGAAGTACTGATTCCAAAAATAGTGCCTGTTTTGCTCTAGCACATCGCACTTTCTTACACAATATGATTTGTTTCATAGCATTTTTGGTTTCAACAACAATTTGTAAGGTGAAGATCCCAAAATCACCAGAAAAACTGGCACAAAGATGGGATACCTAACTTTTTGTTCAATTTTCAGCAGATTTTCACA
Source organism: Sinocyclocheilus anshuiensis (assembly GCF_001515605.1). NCBI lineage: Eukaryota > Metazoa > Chordata > Actinopteri > Cypriniformes > Cyprinidae > Sinocyclocheilus > Sinocyclocheilus anshuiensis. The sequence continues at coordinate 269,834 of NW_015552531.1, read as the reverse complement.
TGTATGAATGATTCTAAAGACGTTTTATGGTTAATTCTGATTTAAAGGTAAGAATTATGGCCAGTGACTAGAAAATGCAAAGACGACTGTGTAGAAGTGTTTTACTTCATCCAAACAGTGACAGAAAATTGCAGATTTTGTGAAAAAAATTAAATAAAATTATAAGCTTGTGTTTATGTAAATTTATTCAACATTAAATAGAGTATTTGAACAAATTTTTTTTGGTTGTCTGTTAAATTATACATTAAATAAAATCATACATTTGAAGTTAGTTTTACTTTTTTGAATTTTTGACTTTTTTGTTATTTTCGTAAGTGCATTAAAGCTTAATTTTTGTTTTGTGAAAAAACTGTATGTGATGATATTTTAACTCATCATCATCAAATTAGGTAATATTAGGACTTTTTTCTTGCAAATCAGCAGATTTTTTTCAAGGTGTAGGCTGTGTTTTCATTACTAAGGAAAAATAACACAAAATCAATTTTTTTGTCTCTCTCCTCACAGATGGCTTTGGACAGTAGTGATCCTATTAAATTTAAAGTTCAGGCCCTTCTCTACCCCGCACTTCAGGCCTTGGACTTCAACACTCCCTCGTATCAGCAGAACGGCCACATTCCCATCCTGCACCGTCCGCTCATGGCTCGCTTTTCTGTAGGGTTTCGAAGTTTTAGGAACTACACCCGCTGGCTGAAGGAGAACCTCTAGCAGAGCCAGGGTTTTTTTGTTTTGTTTTTTTGGTTTTGTTAAATATATTTTGATTTCAAAACATTTACTAATGGTTTTTAGACTTGAAATGCTATGCAACATGTCAGTGCAATAGATTATGAATGGGGAGAAAAGCACATTGATCAGGCCCAAAGCTACTGAAACTAATTATTTTATGCTGTTAATTAAGTAATACTGATGATTATAAAAATCTGCAGAGAGTGAAAAAAGGCAATTTATATTTAAAAAAAAAATGTAAAAAGAAAGGAAAAAATATATGTATTAAATAAATAAATTATTAAATAATTTATTAAGTATAAAAAATTTACATTTAGAATGTAATCTTTCTATAAATATGTGTCAAAGCATTAAGTAATGCTGATGATTATAAATTAATATATATAGATAGTATTTATAAAAGTATTAAAAATGACCAGTTAGATTGTCTTTTTTTCATTAATCTACAAATACGAATATATAAATAACAAGTGTGTCAAAGCAGGCCCATACAAAAAAAAGTAAAACAGGACACTAATTGCAATAGTTTTCATTTCTCTTGTTTCTCAAATGTTCTGTGAGCAGATGGGAAGACAAGACAGTTCATGTCTCTCACACTCGAAACATGCAGCAGTGTACATTTTTTATGTATGCACACACACAAGCATGCAATTGTGCTCTCTGCCCTAGATTTGTGCAGCTGCATCTAGGCGTGACTTCTGCACAGATGTGCACCACCATGCCTCAAGAATGGACTCCTTTCTTACTGAGTGATACATTCTGAATGCATGCATTAATTTCCTTGGGAAAAAAATTATTTGCACTGGTATCTCTGATTTTCAGGGTAGAATCTGTGGAACAGCATCTGTGAAATGGTTAAATATAAACGTAAAATAAACGAATTGCAATAATCATACATTTCATTCAACATACAAGTGTGTATTTGAAACAATTTGTGTAAAACTCAAGGTTTACCATAAAAAAAAAAAAGTACTTCGTCCACAAAACGATTTTCTCTTTGCAAGTTCCAGATCCTCAGGCCATACTGTACTTTGTTTGGGACTGTTACATTTCATAATTTCACACTTCCATCAGATTCCATTGTGTCATCAACATGCGGTGTAAATCGATGTTATATGTAATATTTGTTGTTATATTATATATGAATATGTATGATATTTCAAAATCAGGAATCATGAAAGCGAAGAGACAAATCAGAAGTATTGCCTACTTATTGTAACGGAGCCGACGAGACGTGCGGATCCATTTGCAAAGCTTTAATAGAAGACAGAGACGTGGTCATAAAACAGGCATGGGTCAGACAATGGCAAACAGGTATATAGAGGGCAAAACAAAAGAGTATCCAAAGGAAGGCGTGAGTCAGTCGACTGTGAATGTAATCCTGAGGGCGAGGCAAATGGGGAATCCACAAGACGAGCTAGAGTCCAGGCGAGGTGCAAACACAGTCCGAAACAGCAAGGCAAAGGGTAATTCCAAAACAGGCTATAAACTTCAGGGCAGGCAGAGATCAGACAAAACGAGATAACAGGCAAGGATCAAGACACGGGTAAACAGACTAAGAACAAGGCAGTACTAGATTAAGGAATTTAGAATGGCTCCGTAAAGTAGCTATCACACGATGAGCGATAAGCGCTAAAACAATACTCGGCGACTAGAGCAGGATCAGAGTGAGTGTTATATAGTGTAAGTTATTGGATGCAGGTGAGTGCGTATCAGTGCAGTGGAGCATGGGAGATGTAGTCCATAGTGATGTGTGACAGTCTATGTGGAGTGAGTGTCAATATGGTGAGAGAGCGACCTCTTGTGTTCATTGGATGAAAGTCCATGGACTGGATTCGTGACATAGCCCCCCCCCCCAAGGAGCGGCTTCCAGATGCTCCTAACTCATAATCCAGGAGGGTGGTGGAGTGGAGGCGGAACGGGGAGGGACGGAGGGCCAGGTCCACGTGGAAGTGGAGAGACCGGGGACTGAGGCAGTGTAGGCAGAGCAGAGAACCAGGGTGAAACCGGCAGAGCAGGTGGAGCTGAGGACCACCACAGCTGAGCAGACGGGTCCGAAGATCCCCACGGCGGAGCAGAAGACCACCAGAGCAGGACAGGAGACCTCCAGGCCGAAGCAGACGGAGCAGAAGACCACCACGGAGGAGGAGAAGACCACCAGGCCGGCACGGAGTAGCAGACGGAACAGGCGGAGCAGAAAACCACCACAGCGGAGCGGACAGAGCATAAACCCCTTGTAAAGACTGGGACCTAGGGAAAACTGAGACACAAGAAACAGAGAGAGCATATACTGTCTCAAGGACCGAGGCAGGGGACACAAGAAGTTCCTCAATATTTTCTCTGGTGACAACTGAGTGGGCAGATAGTTCAAAACCAGGCTTACTGACTGAAACTAGACAATCAGACAGTTCATAAACGAACTCCCAAACTAGGACTGGCAAGACAGACAATTCAGACACATTTGGGGGAACAGAACAAGCAGATAGTTCATGAATTGTCTCTATGGCAGTGACAGGGTTAACGGGACAAACATGGAATGCATTTATGGTTTCTGGGCTCAAAACTGGACTAATGGGGCAACTAACAGGTTCCTTGTTTTGAACTGGACAGACAGATGGTTCAACAGACTCACTGGGGAAAATGGGACAGACAAACAATTCAAAAACAGATTCATAGGTTGATCTAAGACAAACTGCCAGTTCATGATCAGACTGACTGACAGAAACTGACAAGACAGAGAGTTCAAAATCAGCATCTAGATGGACAGACAGATTACAATCAGCCTCCATGGCTGATTGAGCAGACGGGACAGAAGCCCACCACGACGGAGCAGACGGGACAGAAGCCCACCAGGGCAGAGCAGACGGGACAGAAGCCCACCAGGGCAGAGCCGAAGACCACCAGGGCCAGACAGCAGACCACCACGGAGGAGCAGATGGAAAAATCATAAACGGCCTCCTTGGCCGTGGCTGGGCAGGCAGAGAGTTCGTAAATGGATACCACTGACACCTCTGGAGGTTCTGCAGCGGTTGCCGCCACCTCTGGAGGTTATACAGCAGTAACTTCAGGAAACAGGGAGAAGTTAGTAATGGTCTCTTCGACCGCAACACGACAGGCTGAGAGTGCATCGCTGGGCGCCACCACCACGCAAGGAGCTGAAGCGAGCGTCTCCACCTCGGGAGGTTCTGTGGTGGTGTGTGCAGCCCAAACACACCATAGAGCGATCCCCATCAAGGGAAGCGCTTCAGTCAGGGCAATCAGTTCAGGGACAGGAGGGCTAGAGTGAGTGGGTTTGGGGATACCAGCTGCGTATGCAGACACCAGCGGTGCATCCCTCACACTGGATACCAGACTGGGATACCGAAGGACTGACCTTGAAGATCTGGGTGCAACAGACAGGATGTGACGAGACTCTGGACGATCAGTTGAGACGTGACTGGACTCATAATGAGCAGCTGTGACTTGACTTGACTCAGGATGAAGATCAACCGTGACTTGACTTGACTCAGTATGAAGATCAACTGTGACTTGACTGGACTCGGGAAGATCAGCTGTGACTTGACTGGACTCGGGAAGATCAGCTGTGACTTGACTTGACTCATGAAGATCGACCGTGACTTGACTGGACACAGGAAGATCGACTGTGACTTGACTGGACTCATGAAGATGAACTGTGACTTGACTGGACTCAGGGAGATCAGCTGCGACTTCATCACAGGATGAGCGATAAGCGCTAAAACAATACTCTGCGACTAAAGCAGGATCAGAGTGAGTGTTATATAGTGTGAGTTATTGGATGCAGGTGAGTGCGCAATCAGTGCAGTGGAGCATGGGAGATGTAGTCCATAGTGATGTGTGACAGTCTATGTGGAGTGAGTGTCAATATGGTGAGAGAGCGACCTCTTGTGTTCATTGGATGAAAGTCCATGGACTGGATTCGTGACACTTATTCTTTTTTTAAGTGTAAAATAGCGTGACTGAAATTTATAATGAAAAGGATAAATACTGTATATTTATTCCCCCCCCCCAACCAAGCGCTAACATATTCATTCATAGTTGATCGTGCACACTGATATCTGACGTAAATTCAATGTGACGGTATGTATGTACAACGGAGTATGAATATAATTTCAAAATAGAAGTCTCTGTCTCTATGCTGAATCCAGCAGAGGAAAGTAGTTAACATTTAATTACCGTGTCGTTTATTTAAAAAAAAAAATAAGTAAAAAAATTAATATAGTCAATTTAAATTTGAAGTTTTGTGTTATTTAACAACAACAGACATAAGATGTAACACAAAGACATAAAATCATTTACTATTAGTTATGTGCACTTATAGGAGTAACTGATCTAAAAAAAAATGGGAGGCAATAAAAGTAAAGCAATTAACAAATAAAATCACTAATCAAAACTGCAGTCAAAGGAAAACAATCACTTCAGGTGGACGAGGACTTTTAACATAAAATAACTCCTGTGATTTCATAATTTCTACTATGTGAAATGAGGTGAAGTGTCATGCATACTGACGTTTTGTGCTGCAGTTCATTTTAATGCTCCTTTAATATAATTAATAATGCGGTCCATTTTGATCGGGACGGTTTTACTGTCAGTAGCAACCGCTTATTATATTTATCTGCCTCTGCCCAGCACTATATCAGAGCCATGGAAACTCATGTATGTGGATGCATTGATCCGTGGCATGATGAAGTTGGTAAGATTTTGCATTCAAATATTTATTTATAAATGCTTTTAAATTAATATATAAACTTGCACCGAAGTGTCACGACTTATGGATTTATTAAAGAGATCTGCTGACAGAAACACGACTTTTTTTTGTTTAGAGTTTTGTAGCTCATGACCTTGGACTGACTTCCCCATTCGGTTTGGTAAAATACTGTTCGGCTTGGGCGGATGTAAAAAGGATCGAGTCCAGCACAACCGTCAAGAGTCACAGAGGCGTGTTTTGGGGGAGTGGAAGCACGAGTGTTTGAGTCAGCTGCTGCAGGGCAGGAGCACAGCTTGAAAAGAGGACTTGTCTATTTCCATGGAGGAGGATGGACAGTCGGCAGTACAAGTAGATGAGAGTTAATTGTTTTATATATTAAATTGCATATGATTTCATGCAAATGAAGGATTTCGTTGCATGCATTAGAAGTTGTAGACAGAGGGAGAGAGAGATTTGCTCAGCAGTCTCGAGGCGCCCTCATGTGGTTGAGCAAGGAAACACTTTTGAGATATTATTTGAACTTGTCTTCACGACAGTTTTTAGTGATATTAACCTCTTGAATTGCTCTCTGTTTTTAAAGAGATTGAACCACATTACCTTCAGTGCATGACTATGGCTGAAGAGCTGGGGGCAGTCGTAATATCTGTAGAGTAAGCAATTTTCTGGATCTTGCATATGGTCTTTGTATCATTATAGGAGTTATTTACCAGACTTCATTTGTCAACATATTCTGTTACACCAAATACACAAAATAATGATCTTTAAAACAGCATCATATGACCCCTTTAATTGATTGTTCAGGTACAGGCTGGCACCGGATGCACGTTTTCCAGATCAGTATAATGATGTTTTTCAGGCCTCGAAACGTATTCTGACAGCCGAGGTGTTGGGTCGGTACTTCATAGACCCGAAAAGAGTGGCTGTGTCAGGTGACAGTGCAGGAGGAAACCTGGCCGCCGCTGTGGCGCAACAGGTGTGAGAAATCCAAGCATCAAATTGTCATAATTACAAATATATGTTTCCCATTAAGGCAAGATATCACGGGTGGATAGCGTAAAGACTGTAACTAATAGATGTCACCATACTTCCCAAATGATTAATAAAAGTATATTAAGATAGTTGTTTTGTATTTCAAGTTCTTTTTGTAAATGTTATGCTTAAATATGCAAATGATGCATTATCTAATTAAATATACTCTAATTTGCATACATCTCCAAAACGGAAATCTGAACATTGGATAAAGCCAGGTTCAGAACTGTTTAATTTTGTTGACATTTCAGAGTTGTTGTTGTTGTTTTTTAAAGGGATTTTGGATTTCTCTTTGAATATGGTGAATAATATATATGAACAAACCCCTCTGTAAAAACCTTCACAATAAAAAAAGGAATAAAACTGGTGTAAGTGCTACTGAAATGGAGATTTCAGGCTCAGCTCAGGAGAAAAAAAAAACATTTTGAGAAAAAAAGCCTTTTATGTATTGCAATTGAAATCTATAGACGCAAATGGATAAAGTATAATAAAATAAACACTAAAATGTGTACTTTTTATGTTTTCTTTCGACTAGTCTGAAAGAAGACACATTATGGAAGCAAAATAGTACAAAATCTTAAAATGTCCATACTGTCAGTACATTTCATAATTTTACAATTCCATCAAATTATATTGTCATCATTATGAACATTATGAGTGGGGAAATTATTGTGAAAAGTTTTTTTTTTTTAAAGAATAGGTTTAATAAACTTTTTAAATTTTAAAACATAATTATTGTTTTATATATGTTTATTATAATTATAATTACATATTTATATATATATGACAAAAAAAGGAACCAAATATCAACAAATACAAAATTATATGTTTTGTTTACTAGTGTGCCTTAGTACGTTATTAAAGGTATTCCTCATTAAAGATAATCACATTTGTTTGTTTCTCTTCTCACAGATGGCTTTGGGCAGTAGCACTCATATTAAATTCAAAGTTCAGGCCCTGGTCTACCCTGTGCTTCAGGCTCTGGACTTCAACACCCCCTCGTACCAGCAGAACGGCCACATTCCCATCCTATACAGATCATTCGTGGCCCGCTTTTAGCTGGAGTACCTAAACGGTGAGCAGAAACTTGTTCCTGCTTTGCTGGCAAACAACCACATGGCTCTGTGCAAGCATGCTGTAACTGAATTTTCTGTATTTATTATAAATGTTTAGTTAATGTCAAAATGATTTATGCAGCGCAACTGGATTTTATAAACAGGTATAACATTAACTCTTAGAGGACCTACAATAATGTACAGTATTTGAAAAATAATGTGTTTTTTGAACATTAAAGCATGTCAACATATTCTGTTACACCAAATACACAAAATAATGATCTTTAAAACAGCATCATATGACCCCTTTAATTGATTGTTCAGGTACAGGCTGGCACCGGATGCACGTTTTCCAGATCAGTATAATGATGTTTTTCAGGCCTCGAAACGTATTCTGACAGCCGAGGTGTTGGGTCGGTACTTCATAGACCCGAAAAGAGTGGCTGTGTCAGGTGACAGTGCACTGGCCGCCGTGGCCGCCGCTGTGGCGCAACAGGTGTGAGAAATCCAAGCATCAAATTGTCATAATTACATTCCCATTAATCCCATTAAGGCAAGATATCATGGGTGGATAGCGTAAAGACTGTAACTAATAGATGTCACCATACTTCCCAAATGATTAATAAAAGTATATTAAGATAGTTGTTTTGTATTTCAAGTTCTTTTTGTAAATGTTATGCTTAAATATGCAAATGATGCATTATCTAATTAAATATACTCTAATTTGCATACATCTCCAAAACGGAAATCTGAACATTGGATAAAGCCAGGTTCAGAACTGTTTAATTTTGTTGACATTTCAGAGTTGTTGTTGTTTTTTAAAGGGATTTTGGATTTCTCTTTGAATATGGTGAATAATATATATGAACAAACCCCTCTGTAAAAACCTTCACAATAAAAAAAGGAATAAAACTGGTGTAAGTGCTACTGAAATAGAGATTTCAGGCTCAGCTCAGGAGAAAAAAAAAACATTTTGAGAAAAAAAGCCTTTTATGTATTGCAATTGAAATCTATAGACGCAAATGGATAAAGTATAATAAAATAAACACTAAAATGTGTACTTTTTATGTTTTCTTTCGACTAGTCTGAAAGAAGACACATTATGGAAGCAAAATAGTACAAAATCTTAAAATGTCCATACTGTCAGTACATTTCATAATTTTACAATTCCATCAAATTATATTGTCATCATTATGAACATGAATGGGGAAATTATTGTGAAAAGTTTTTTTTTTTTTAAAGAATAGGTTTAATAAACTTTTTAAATTTTAAAACATAATTATTGTTTTATATATGTTTATTATAATTATAATTACATATTTATATATATATGACAAAAAAAGGAACCAAATATCAACAAATACAAAATTATATGTTTTGTTTACTAGTGTGCCTTAGTACGTTATTAAAGGTATTCCTCATTAAAGATAATCACATTTGTTTGTTTCTCTTCTCACAGATGGCTTTGGGCAGTAGCACTCATATTAAATTCAAAGTTCAGGCCCTGGTCTACCCTGTGCTTCAGGCTCTGGACTTCAACACCCCCTCGTACCAGCAGAACGGCCACATTCCCATCCTATACAGATCATTCGTGGCCCGCTTTTAGCTGGAGTACCTAAACGGTGAGCAGAAACTTGTTCCTGCTTTGCTGGCAAACAACCACATGGCTCTGTGCAAGCATGCTGTAACTGAATTTTCTGTATTTATTATAAATGTTTAGTTAATGTCAAAATGATTTATGCAGCGCAACTGGATTTTATAAACAGGTATAACATTAACTCTAAAGTTTATTGTAGTTTATTTGCATAAACACTTAAAATGCACAATAGAAATATTTACCATTGGTTTGATAGCTTTCTTAAATTAACAGACCTTCTTAAATTAAACACTGAAACTGCTTGATTTACATATGCACAAATACTGAAATTAAATGTACGGGGTTACAATATACAAAGATGAGTCAAATTAGTGAAATAAAACGTAGTATATTTACTTTTGCAAAAAAATAAAAAATAAATTATTGTATATTATAGAAAGATTTTTGGAAAAAAAATCACGGTAATGAGTCAAATAAAAAAGCAGTATATTTACTTTCTGGACTTCAACACCCCCTCGTACCAGCAGAACGGCCACATTCCCATCCTATACAGATCATTCGTGGCCCGCTTTTAGCTGGAGTACCTAAACGGTGAGCAGAAACTTGTTCCTGCTTTGCTGGCAAACAACCACATGGCTCTGTGCAAGCATGCTGTAACTGAATTTTCTGTATTTATTATAAATGTTTAGTTAATGTCAAAATGATTTATGCAGCGCAACTGGATTTTATAAACAGGTATAACATTAACTCTAAAGTTTATTGTAGTTTATTTGCATAAACACTTAAAATGCACAATAGAAATATTTACCATTGGTTTGATAGCTTTCTTAAATTAACAGACCTTCTTAAATTAAACACTGAAACTGCTTGATTTACATATGCACAAATACTGAAATTAAATGTACGGGGTTACAATATACAAAGATGAGTCAAATTAGTGAAATAAAACGTAGTATATTTACTTTTGCAAAAAAATAAAAAATAAATTATTGTATATTATAGAAAGATTTTTGGAAAAAAAATCACGGTAATGAGTCAAAAAAAAAAGCATTATATTTACTTTTCCAAAAAAAAAAAAAGAAGAAAAGAAAAGAATAAGAAAATTACTAATAGGATGGATGTGGGAAATTAATAATATATATCATTTTTGGCCTGACAGAGCTTTCAGGGACAGATATAATATTAGATGGAGAGCACATGTTAAATAAAATCTTTTCTCAAAGCATATCATCATGTTTAGATATAACTTGTGACTGTTAAAATACAACACTACTGGGAAAATGTTCTAACTCCTGTCTGGGAATTGCGACTTCTTTGGCAGTTTCTTTGCTGCTGGCAGCGCAGGGAATTTCCTAAAAAGCTAGCGGTGTGGTGGTTAAATGAAACACGAGCTGGAAGGGAGTATTTGAGGGAAGCTATCTGTCACTGTTAGCGCATGGGAAACGCCGGGGGGAGCAGATAAGCACGGCGGAATGCGGTTCTCACTGTTTTTCCCACCTGTGAGACTATTATTGCACCTTTGGCTTTTTTCTCTAATTGGGAGTGTGGGGACAATAATCAGTTTCTGGTGATGTTTTACAGACACTACTATTATTCTCAGGGAAAAACTTTTTAAACAGACGATCTTTGTAATACACCCACATTTATGTCCTCTTTTCTTTTCTCTTATTGTTTTGTAACCACTCTGCATGCCAGTTTCCAAAATGATACTACTATCTTCTTTCAGGTATGATGAGTATGTGAGTCAGTGTAAGCTGTAATCATGTTTCTTTTGATGCTGTGTTTTGGAACCGTTTTGATTATGTGATTTCTTGGCTACAAAATACTTTTTTTTTTTGTGAAAGATGTCACTGTTCTCCAGCACTGCCTATAGGAAAGAAAAATCAATCTCACATTTGTCTCTTTGTAAGGGATCTCAATCTCAAAAACTCAGGGATTTCATATGAACAATATGAACATTTCTCACTAAATCTGTCATAGAGCAGCTGAACTATCAACATGGATTTTCTTAATATATATTTACGATATTTCAACAGTATTATAAAAAAAAAAAAAAATTGTATGGATTATATTTTAATTTTTATTAATTGTATTGTATATATTTAAATGTTTTATAAAATGTGATATTTAGTGGTAGAAAATTAGCACTAAACTTAGCTGACGGTACCTGAGCCATGCTATCCACAGTCATTTTATTAATGTAATTTTAATTTAATGTTTTCATGCACATTTATCTCAGCGTAATTAAAAATATTTTATTAATTGTTTTATATAAAATGTATATTTATATCAAATGTTTTTTGTGAAAGAAATCTGCTGTAAAAATTATAACTCTACAAAAGCCCATTTCCACCACATAAGAATGAAACAATTATGACAGTCATAATTATGACATAAAAAGTAGTACTGAGATACTACAGGTGCATCTCAATAAATTAGAAGGTCGTGGAGAAGTTAATTTATTTCAGTAATTCAACTCAAATTGTGAAACAGAAAGCCAAAAATAAGTTTTTACAAAAATTGAAGTAAATGTATTTTTTTTGTCTTGTTAATCTTGTTTAAAATAAACATTTTTTATAACTATTTTACAATAGACTTTTGACAGTGTGCGAACTTATTATAAATATTTACTTATTTATTATTATTATTTTTTAAATTGTATATTTTTCTTAAGTGGTAGAATATTGTGCTATAGCAATGCTGAGGTCACAAGTTTGATTTCCAGTGACAAACCGATAAACGTATACCTTGCACCTAATGCTGTGTTAATTACATACTGAAATGAGACATAACTGAGGACTTATATCGAATCTTATTGAGGTATAAAAGAGCAACTGTCTGAGCTATAAACTTCTCTGGGTGTGTCTTTTTTACTGAAATCACAAAATACAAAACAGAACAAATGAACTCTGAAGAACTTGAAACGAACTTTGTCTATTTCTCTGGTGCATCTACAAAAACCTCTGATTTGATCCAGTGTTTGTTAACTTCCTTTGAAGAGTCTTTAAGAAGTTTGTTCTGTTTTTGCTTCTCAAAGATTTTTTAGTGACTGTGACAGAAGGGTGAATTGCTAACTCTTTAAGAGAACACAGGCAGAGTTAGCCTGCAGGCCGAATTGAGATTATCCTGCTGACTGGAATAACCTGTTATCGTTCGTGCTTTGACAGAGAAACTGGAAAAAAGCTGAGATGTTTTTATGTGAACCTACTCAAGAGTATGACAGGTCATGTCACATGGCCAAACTTGATCTCAAGAAGCTAGATGGCAAAGTGTGAGGCAGTTCCTGTTCCCAGCAGCTACATAACCTGATACACATTTTCAAACTTGAGTCTTCAAACAAGAGTTTTCATGCCAACGTCTGAAATCCCCACTAGATTATTATGGCACACTGTAATACGAGTAGTCAATGATTAATCAGGGAAAGCTGTGTGAATATTTCAAAGGAAAACAAGACCCGAGTAGTTCACATACCTAGCGCTTGGAGGAACGTTATCTTTCGCATTGTTCATTGCTTCCTGAATTTAAGGGTAGTTGCTTACACGAAGCCAGGCCTCCCATTTTTCTGTAAAGCAGATCATTGTCAAAACTATTAGTGCAATATTAGCTGATGACAGTTAGACACTCAGCGACTCATTAAAAAATGATGATAAATCAAATAGTGTTAATAATTTGGCCTGATGTACACACAAATAAATACAGTTTCACTCCACTTCTGAGAGCTTAATTGGTTTGGAAGTGAATTCACTTCTAATTCACTGGGAAAATATGACACATACAGTTTGAAAAAGCAAAACTGTATTTAAAAACAGGAGCAAATCCATTAAAAGACTGTTCCTTATGTGTACGGAAACTGGAGGATCTGAGCTTTATATGCATTTAACTTCACTATTATTCTAAATATTTAAATCATTTAAATACTTTTTACCACGCTACCTCTCATAAAAACATGTTGCTTCTCATTAATTCACAATGAAGACATTGAGACCCATTCCAAGAAGCAATAGCAATATCCGATTCACGTACTAATCATTATTTTGAACTGATTCTTTTCAATGAACCTGCTGGGTTGGTTCACAATTCACACTGAATGATTCGTTTGCAAATTGGCCTGGGCTGCATTTCCCAAAAGCATCGTAAGCCTAATTGGCACCAAATGGTCTCTACAATCTACTTGGCTTACAATGCTTTTAGGAAACGCAGACTGGGCCAATTCACAAATGAATCATTCAGTGTGATTTGTGAACCGATTCAAAAACCACCATAAAGTTCACACTAAAAAGAATGATAGCAACTTATATAAGCCTCCACACCAACACACAGTGACATTCTGTTTATTATAAGTTATCTTGTCTGACACATTACATGCTCTAGCTCTTTAAAGTCGGATGGATTCTGATTGGTTGTCAATGTTTTTATCATTCATCAGCTGGAAAAATATCCTTCTGAAAGTGCTTCCAATGATATTGTTCCTCTGTGTCATTATTGCCATAGTTGTGGTGTGGATGTCACTATTCTCATAGACTTAAAATGATTACTAAACCTAATTATAACAAACAATTATGAGAATAAAGTTGAAATTATCACATAAAAAGTAATAATAATGACTTAAAAACAAAAATATCTAAATATGTCATAAATATGACTTTTTTTAATCTCAGCTTCGACATTTTATCTCATAATTGACTTTGTAGGTCTGTGTCATAATTTCAACTTTATGTTGAAATAGGTTAAAATGACTTCTCATAATTTCTACTTTTTTCTCATGAATATGACGTACTATGTCATAATTTCAATTTATGTCAAAATTATGACTTTTTGTCATATTTCTGATGTTTTGTGTCAATTTAGACATTTTATGTCAGAATGTTTACTGTTTATGTCAGATTATGACTTTTTCCCCATCATATTTCAAAATTCATCCCATCCTTTTTTTCTCCATTCTTTCTCATGCTTTTTTCTATCCTATCTATGTCCAGAAAATTAGACCCCTCTCTCTTTAAGACATGATTGTCTCTGAAACAGTACATTTACAATTACATTTTTTGATAATTAAAGGGACGGTTCAATTAAAAAAAAAAACAATAATATTAAAAAACATAATTTACTCACCCCCATGTCATTCCAAACCTATATGACATTCCTTTTTCTGTGGAACACAAACAAAGAAACTGAATAAATGTAAATGTAAATGAATAAATGTGAATGAGTGAATGATGACATGTTTTTAAACTGTTCCTTGGTAGTGCATATACAGTAATGCTGAAATATGTTTCATTAGATTAATTGTAGTTACACTGGCGCTCACATTACTTCATGTACATCACTGAGTGGTCAAACTTGTGCAGACAGGACATTCTGATGAACATTTGAGCCTGTTTCATGTACTTTTCTGTACTTGACATGTCAGCTTACGCATTTGCACGCAGAGTCAGAGTGTAGCTCATCTATCACACCCCACCCAAGAATGACCATTTGGCTTTCACAGCTTCTTAATAGAGAAATACTGCCAAGTCTAAAAGCACAGAACACCCCTCTAAGCCTTCCCATTTTCATCTACATAAATCAGCCGAGGAAATCTTCTCCTCCTTAGCGGTCCGAGACAGACTTTCTCAGCGATCTCTGACCTGAAGTGCATGTCTATTTAAAAACTTAAGTAAATATATATAGCATGCATTCATTTCAGCTCTGATGGCTATGGATGGAGCTAGGGCAGGCCAGCCCTCAGGACAATCTTCCCACATGGCGACGTGGCAATCAACATCAACCTCGGCCTTTTTCACCCCAGAGGAAAACTGGGAATCTCCCCGTCTCCCTTCCCTCTTACTCAGGAGTGATGTCACTGAGAAGCACAATACGCCCTTGTATCCCGGCCTTTAAGTCTCTTGGCACTTTGATTGCATGGCTTAGGCATGTCAGAATATCATTTTAGCCCCCCCATGACTTTATAGCTCCAACAAACGATTTTACTCTTTCACCACTTCTTAATTTCCTCCTGCTCTGTTTTCCATTTTTGAGCATTTGGCACTAACTGCAATTTTTTTCAGATGATAAAGTGGGGCCCCCAAAATTGTTTTTTTTTCACGAGCCAAATTCATGATTCCCCAAGTGCAATGAAGCATTGAATCAAGGCCCTGTAACTCTCTGTGAACCCCCCAATGTTCTTCGCAACGGATATAATCACACATTCATCAGCGCTCTGTCAAGTATTTATGGCCCCTGCAGCGTAGTTTAAAAATCCCTAAGGAGTGAAAACCAGCCCTGAGGTCCTATTGTTAGTTCTCACTTTAGCTTGCTATCAGTTTGGAAAAGTGCATAGTAACACAATGATATCACAGTTCAGCTCTATATAACTGCAGTGAACGTAAGGCTGATATGAAACAGCCCTGAGGCTTTTTGTCAAGCAGAATTACATTCAGAACCTTGAGCGGTGCTTTCCAGTGCAAACACCGCTATGCTAGGGCATTGCAAATTGTTGCCAGGGTGTTGCTATGTGTTCAGAGAGGTTGCCAGGGTGTTGTTGTGTGTTCTAAGAGGTTGCTGGGGTGTTGCTCTGTGTTCTCAGAGGTTGCCAGTGCATTATTGTGTGTTCTGAGAGGTTGACAGGGTGTTGCTATGTGTTCTGAGAGGTTGCCGGGGAATTGTTATGTGTTCTGAGGTTGCCAGGGTGTTGCTGTGTGTTCTGAAAGGTTGCCAGGGTGTTACCATGTGTTCTGAGAGGTTGCCGGGGAATTGTTATGTGTTCTGAGAGGTTGCCAGGGTGTTGCTGTGTGTTCTGAAAGGTTGCCAGGGTGTTACCATGTGTTCTGAGAGGTTGCCGGGGAATTGTTATGTGTTCTGAGAGGTTGCCAGGGTGTTGCTGTGTGTTCTGAAAGGTTGCCAGGGTGTTACCATGTGTTCTGAGAGGTTGCAAAGGTGTGCTTAATGCTTACCATGCCATTGCTATGTGTTCTGTGTGGTGACCAAGGTGTTGCTATGTGTTCTGGGCGGTAGCCAGGGCATTGCTATGGGTTGCTATGTGTTCTGGGTGGTTGGCAGGGCATTACTATGTGTTCTGGATGGTTTCTAGAGTGTTGCTATGTTGTTGCCAAAATGTTCAGAGTGATTGCTAAGGCATTGCTGTGTGACTGCTAGATGTTCTGAATGCTTACCATGGCATTGTTATGTGTTCTGTGTGGTTGCCAGAATGTTGCTTTTTTTGCTGAAAATTGTTTTTTATGGGTTATGGATGGTTGCTAGGGTGTTAAGTGATTGCCAAAGTGCTCTGAGTGTTTTTTTTATGGTGTTTGTAATGCTTACCATGGCATTGCTGTTTTCTGGGAAGTTTCTGTAGTGGTGCTGTGTAGATGATTGCTAGGGTGTTGCAGTGTGGTTGCCAAGGTGTTTTGAGTGATTGCTAAGACATTGCTATGTGGCTGGTAGGTGTTCTAAATGGTTACTAGGGCATTGTTATGTGTTATGGGTGGTTACCAGGGTGTTACTATGTGGTTTCTGTGTGTAATGGATTGTTGCTAGGTTGTTGTTATGTGGTTGTCAAGGTCTTCTAAGTGGCTGCAAAAGTGTTCGTAATGCTTACCATGGCATTGCTGTGTTTTCTGGGTGGTTTCTATGGTGTTGCTATATGTACAGGTAGGTTGCCAGGTCATTGCTATGCATTATGGATGGTTGCTAGGGTGTTGCTATGTGGTTGCCACGGTGTTCTGAGTGGTTGGAAAGGTGTTCTTAATGGTTACCATGGCGTTGCTATGTGTTCTGAGTGGTTGCCAGAACATTGTATGTGGCTTCTTAGGCATTGTTAGGTTGTTGCTTACTGACTTAAGTCTAACGATTCCACATCCAAGTCATAATGATATTCTGCTCCTTAGATATAGTTTTCCTTTTGAAAATTGTGATAGTTTACGATGAGAGAGTGTTCCTGTGTGTTCAGGGGTTGCTTAAACATTCAGCTCCAAGAAAAAAGGAGTCAGTGGGGTTAGATTTTCTCTCCTATGATGGACATCGGTCAATCATGGCGCCAGACTACAGTCATGTTTCATGGGCAGAAGAACAAACTGGTTATTCACAATACACCTATAAAAGAGCTCTGCTGATTCTTTATAAAGAAGCACACCCTCCATATTTTTGCTGAGCTTTACTTTTTAGGAGAAAGTTACAGTCATTGTCCCAGGAGATTGCCGAAGCCTGTTTGGTCACCTCCGTTCATCTGCTGTTGATTATAGAAGCTGATCTAATCTCAGCGTGACACATCTGGCACAAACAAGTCCATGAAAAAAAAAGCAATATTGGGTAACTTTGCTGACGCTTGTGGAGTGGGATGGCGCTTCGGAAGGCCCCAATCCCGCTCCGCTGTGAACTCGCATTGGGAGTCACTTTAAAAGCATCTATAAACGGTAATGTTAGAGAACATGTAAGCACCTCCAGGTTAACGAGTAAATATGCTCTGCTGGAAACAGTAGTGCTTTTTAAAGAGTGGTATTCATATTTATTATGTCTTTAAACTTAATAATCACACTCACGGATGGGGGAAAAGCAGCACTGTTTTTAATTAAACAATTTGGGGGTTGTATAACGTTCATGTATTTTGGAAAATGTGTTCGTTGGCTTGGGATTGGAAGGTACTCTGTGTTATGGAGCACCTGGAATGGCATAAGCAAATCATTTTGTCGTGTGAAAACTATTTATAGTATATACATAGCATATAGCATATACATGGTTGGACAACAGGAAGAAAATGTAGTTTCCTTTTTGGACCCTGAAATTTAGAATTGACTTATTTTAAAGGGGCCCACCTAAACCTGTCAGCTGAAGCTGATGGGAGTAACAGAATAGCTCTTTAAATCAGATGGCAAGAAATGGCCAGCCCCTGAGAAGCACGATACATTGAATACCCCCTAGACTTTGTAAATGGGACCAGATTGCAACCACATGTTAGAAATCAAATACAGTCAGAACTGGTCATGTTTTCTCGAACAAGAACAGCGCAACATTACAACAGAATAATACTTGAATCTGAATGAAAATCAACATGTTTTTGAATGATAATACACCAGTTTATTAAAACAAAACTGTAAATTATTTTAAACCCTGTTGGAAAATCCAGCTTAAGCTACTGCTTTGGAACATGATAGATGGTTTCTAGATGCTGATGCAAGTTGGTCATTAGTTCAAGTTCCAAGATGTTCTTGCAATTTAGACCAACTAATAGCCAACTTGGACCAGCTAATGATGATCAACTTACAGAAGATATAAATTAGTCTAATACAGTCTAATACTTAACCCTGTTAAGCCTTTACATAAAAGATTCAAAGCTCTGTAGTTTTAATTTTGGTGGGCATAAACATAATGCAATTCAATACAACGGTGATTGAGAGATATACAAATTAATTTCTCAAAAGTCTGATTTATCATATTTGATACATTTTAACATAAAAAAATTATGTATGGATAACCAAAAAACCTTGCATTTAAATGTTTACTTTATAAAAATCATCAGATTTCACGGCAAAAAGACTTGTACCAGGACCTGAAGGGGGACATTTTTAGAATTATAGGCTACACTAAAAGGCTTTTTACTTGCTAAGTGTATGAACTATCAATAAGATGACAGAAGACATGTAGAAGACTACGTACAACATATTCTTCAGCAAGGTTTATGATGTTTATAATTAAGAGTCCTTAGAAATTCATATATCATATGTGATAAAGTAGGGTCTACAGGGTTAAAGGAACAGTTCATTCTACCACAATTTCCTCAACCTTATGTTGTTTCATAAGGTTGGAGTTGTATCCAACTCCAACATGTTGTTCCATGGAAGATATGGAGATATGTCTTCCATGGAAGACAAACAATGATGCTATCCACTATTCACTGAAACGGTTTCTTGCTGAATCACAATAAAAGTGAACAGCATCTCTATGTGTTCCATAGAATAAGGAAACCCCTAGGGGTTTGGACAAACTTGAGTGGGAAAATGATGACAGCATTTACATTTGGAGTGAATTGTGACTTTAAACAGGATTTTCCATCAGGGCAATCATGATTTAATGAGATGAAGGCAATTTAGATAAATTTTATGCTAAGCTACGTAACTTTTACAAGTAATTATTACATATTATGATCGCACTGAACAGAAGAGCAAAAACGAAAGAGGCTTTTCATGCACATCTTTACAGGAAAGCAAAACCTGCACTTCGTTTCCTTGATAGTCAAGCGCTGCCCCGCCTCCATGTTTTTTGATATGTAGAGAAGGAATTCTGCCCGAGCTTTTGTCTCGAGCTGCTAACACACGCAATGGTCAGCATGTCAAGCTCACACACCATGCAGTATATCGGACTTTTGCTGCTGGCTGCAATTCTCCTGCAAACAATAGCCGTGGCTGTAACGTTCATATACTTCAGCAACGTATTATCGACGGTAAGGGTCGTTTAAATTATGCGTTTTCATGCACGTTACCTCAGAACTTGTGCAAAGTTTGCCTGAACGCCTTGCTGTGCATGTTTCACATCGGAAATGCAGTAAATGGAAGACTGTAGAGCGAATAAGAACCGTTTGCAAGCGTTTCTCGGTTCGTTTGCTGTGGTTTCTGCCTGCATTTTGTTTAGTGGACAGCTGCCAACAGGTCGCTCAGTGGAGACTGAAGTACAAGTTAAGCAACAGCAGACGACAATCAGTGGCAATGCACAATGTTATTAAAAAGTCTATTTTTGCAGAAAAAGTCAGCATTATAAAATAGAAATAAAATATAAAATGCAAAATGTAACGTTTTATAATTATTATTGTATAATAATTTAAAAATAAGCACAGAATGTTTTGATTTGTGCACTATATGCATAGAAAAGATTGTAGAATTTCATAAAATTATAGAATGGATAGATATATGATAATGGCATGGATTGGCATTTTATGTATGCAAAACATTATAAATGGAACATACCGCGTCTTATTTTTTACATTTTACATACAATGACACTATTTCAAGCGAATATCATTTAAGAAATAGATACGCATCTATAATATTATATAACTATGAGCGTTGTATGCAAGTAAAAATGATACGATTTAAAAAATATATATTGTTAGTAACTGACATTTTATTTTTTAATTTCATGTGACATGCAATGTAAACCATTTTGATTATAAAAACAAAATGTCTTAATTTTTGCGATTTATGGATGCAAAAATGATCATCCAATCATCATATGGTAATGAAAATCAATTAGATATGACTTGATTTTGCATCGTATAAAAATATAACAAATTGCATGAAAGTATAATTTCTAAAATAATCATAAAATGTGGTACAAACGAGAAGATCTAAAGCAATTGCCATTTGATATTTTGACTGCCCTGGACCTACATTTGATTTAAATAAAAATAAGTACATGTAATGTCATTGTGTTTGCTTTTTATGCATGCAAAACAATAAATCATATTTCATGCACATGTCAAATGTTTAACTAGTAGGCTACACAAAAAGCTTTTTGCTTGCTCACCGAGCAGAATATTTAGTTATAATTGTTTAAACCATATTCCTCATTAAATCATAAGTACAACATTATTATTATTTTTTTACAGATGAAAGAAACCTTCTCCAAGAGCAGCGTGTCGTGTTTGATGCGCGCCAACCTCAGAACGCTAAAGGGTCAGGAACTGAACGCGGCGGAGGGGAAGGACGACCCCTGCTGGCAGGTCACGCAACAGCTCCACTTTCTGATTGAAAAGGTATCCGCTTTAGAGGGGGGCTGTGAATCATAAAGCTGGCCAGGGTGTAGACAATGAGTCCATTTATGACTTGTATCGTTTTTCCTTTTTTAATTAATAGAGGAATTTCCTTAATTTTTCCAAGCTTAAATTGAGGAAACCCAATTATGAGAAATGATGGCGAAGAATTGGTCCATTCACATCACTCATTGTGAAACCTGAAATGTAATCTTTTATAAATTGTGTTTTTCTTTCTTTTTTTAACAGTCAATGTCCAGTCGTTACCAGAAAGAAATTTCGTCTGCCGTCAAAGGTATTTCACAGCACATTCATATTAAGTTTATAGGAAGACATAATCTACGAGTGAATTAACCTTTGGGCTTTTTACAGACGAAGTCTCGCGTGTACTTCCTTCATTGGTGATCCAAGATCAAGATGATTCCCCTCGGCCTAAAATTGCAGCACATGTGACCGGTAGCTATATACCAGAAAAAGATGGAGGAGGTATGTTTTGTTCCTGGAAATACTTGATTTATCAAAGTTGAGCTTGGTTTATTAGCTGCTGGAATTTGGTTAGGTTTGAGTTATGCAACTCTTTTCAGTTTCCGTTTTTGCACTGAATTATTACAACAACTTACCGTTTATCTTTGGGTCATAGTCCACATTCACCTTTTAAGTACACCAAATAACGCTGCCAGACTGGATTACATCCAGATCAGATAGAAAAGCACTATGCTATGCAAAAACGGCATTGCCTCCCTGCAAATAAACATTGTTTTGATGTTGGCTTCCCTAAAAGGAAGCTCATAAACCTTTAATGTAGGTCAGAGGACGTCTTCCCCCCTTTAAAAAATCCAAACAGTTTCATATGTGGCCGTTAGCCTGAAACAAAAAGCTGGTTTGTAACTCGAGCCGAGTCTTTGAAACAAGCACCCCGTTCCGGTCGTCTGCCAAATGCTGAAACAATGCAGCTTTTCTGTCAAACCCGACCCATAATCCTTCTCTTTGGCTTGACAATGCAGGTCAACCGAACAGGAAGGTGTATGGCCAGAAGATTCAGTCGTGGGAGTCCGAAAAGGGCCTGGCTTTCCTCCAGAATGTGGAGTTAAGTGATGGAGAACTGGTGGTGCCGCAGGCCGGGCTTTATTACATCTACTCCCAAACTTACTTCCGACACACGCTTATCGAGGAGGATGAAAGTGACCGCGAGGAAGAGGACGGGACGTCGGGCGAATCAGTTCGGGGGAAACCGATGTTGCAGTATGTTTATAAAAAAGTAAGCTCGTATCCGGTGCCAATTTTGCTAATGAAAAACGCTCGGACAACCTGCTGGTCACGTGACACGGAATACGGACTGTATTCCATCTACCAAGCGGGGCTTTTTCAGCTTGGAGGAGGCGACAGGGTGTTTGTGACGGTCAGCAATGTAAGCACCGTCGACATGGACGAGAAGTCAAGCTTCTTCGGAGCGTTTTTGGTCAGCTAGTGATGCACAGCCAGAAAACCACACATCTCATGGATTGTTTTGAGCTCCAAGATTATCGACAAGACTCGGCTTGCTCAATATTTCTACCTGAGCTTTCTTTGAACAGCCGCCAAGTGCCTTAAAACATTTGGACGTGCTTGCCGAGATGCTCCTTTGCTTGCCAAAACAGTTAACCTCGATTGATGAGAGCTCAGAAAGGTGCAAATATTTGGCACTTTTTTGCATTCGGCCAGCAGATCCGATCATAAATCAGCTCCTTGGTGAAATGTGTTGGAGTTCAAATCCAGCACGTCTGCCTGGAGGGGCGACGGAAAACGAGGGCTTGCCAGGACATTTAGGAAGCGAGTTGTTTGGACATGATGCCTCTGTCTGGGCAGGAAAAAGGAAGGTGTGACTTTAAGCAAGACTTTCACGTCTGCGGAAGAGCTGCAGGCTTTTCCTGTGTGCTTTTCTTCTGTCCTCTTTGGACCTGTGATTGTATTACCTTTTATACATCTTCTAAATACAAACTGCATATTGGGATGTCGAAATGTGGTTGGAGAGACTTCTAAATCATGCCTTGATTGTATTATTGACGATTGTCAGTTTAAGCACTATTAATGTGTCTGTATTGTGAGTGAGTGAGTTATTTATACATCATAATTCATTCCTTAAGCATGAATCTTGTACATTAGCTAAATGTGAAAATCACTGTGACATTGTAAAATGGTAAATCGTCTTGTACAAAATGACTTTTGTATATACTTTTACCAGCGCTGAACATAAACTGAGGATTTCTGCATTTTGGTTTGTTCTTTGTAGTGTTTGTTTTATTATAACGTTTAATCTGAAACTGACTTTCAGTTCAAAGTAACTATGTACGTTTCAGTACACTGTGTGCTTTCCTTCTGGATATTTTTCTTACCCAGACCATAATTCTTCATATTAAATATGTACATTATACATAATGTTGGTATAACAATCATTGGGTAGTTTGATTCATTATACCTTTTAAGACCATGCAACTATATTACTTCTAATATTGTTGAACAGTCTTGAGTTAATTTAATAATAATAAAAAAGTAAAAAAATATGTTCCAACAATATTAATGCAGTTACATTGTCTTCAAATATGATTTTATGTATATATATATATATATATATGTATATATACAACACACACACACAAACAAACACAGTATATAGACTGTGATGCTATATTAGGTGATTATTTTTCATATATCAAATATTTGCAACTATCCACTGGAACTATTACTTTTTGGTATTTTTTTTAATGGCTTGTTTCATTTTTTTTTATTTAGCAGACTCATTTTACCTAGTCAAAAATAAAAAAATAAAATTTTCTTTTTATTATGGTAACAAAAGTTTTTATAGTAAAATTTATTTGATTTACTACGCCTATTTCCTATGAACAACGAGGTTATGAATATGCTATGATCAAAATAGTAACTCATTTTGTCTGTATTTTGCCCACTTGTGGTAAATGTTCGCTTACTGGGCAGAGATCCAGAACATTACTGCACCCCATGGATTTGTTTGATTTCACTATTAAGGGCATATGGTTCTAGTTTACCATCTAGTGTACTTTGAAACATGAGTGATTAATAGTTATATTTTTAACTTCTGATGTTTCAAGAGCAATATAGATGGTTCAAAGGTACTGTAGACAAAGATGCTACACGAAAACATGCACAATACTTATGGATTTTCCCATTTTCAAGAGGCAGAATGAAGTGAAGCAATAGTGCCTACCTAAGCAATATTTTTCCTGAGCTGGAATATGAATGAAATGCCTCATTAAAATTGTATGCTTATAATTTATGTCAGCCCCTGTAAAGTGATTTTGCACTGGTGAAGAAGAGCTACCGGGGATCTCCCAGCTCAAACAATGCCACCTCCACAAGCTATACCCACCTTCATGTTACTTCTGGTTGACTTAATCAGGAAAAACAACACTGCACATGTAGTTCACTCATGGACAGCCATATAAGTTATGCACTCACATATGGACAACATGTTTCATTGCAAAGTCTTGTTGTGATTGTAATACACTCTTGTAATTGTTTGCAGCACCCATTGTTTAACATCACATGTCTGAGCAGCTGTGTTTAGCTTATTCTATTTGCAGTCAAGTTTGTATATATATATATATATATATATATATATATATAGTCACACTAATTGATACATTAATCATTCAAATGACCTTTCTAAACTTGTCATGATTTATAAAATCACCTTCAGAAAACAAAAAAAAAACAAAAAAAAACGAAGCAACATCTAAGATAAAGTGATTTTTGAAATGAAAGACAAGAGTCATGTTAGGATTTTTCTTTTTTTGTGGAAATGTTACATTTATATTACAGGTATTTAAATGCCCCAAGGGAAAAAAATAACAGTTTTGAGACAGCAAAAACTAGCACAATCAGGACAACAACATAATTTAGACAGAAAACCCATACATACTGCATCTGTGTGACTTGCATCTGTAGAAATGGTATCCAGCTGATGCCCTGGGTGGACCGTAATCTATGTTAAGTGATACCCAATAAATACTGCAAATGTTGTTAATGTAACTTACAAAATATATCATAAAATGTACTTTTTAAATCGAATTCCTTAAGTCTGTGTACAAAAACTGTTTATAAATACAACCAGTCTCTACTGATGCTGTAGGGCAGTGGTTCTCAAACCTGTCCTGGAGTACCCCCAGCCCTGCATATTTTGTATGTCTCCCTCATCTATCACATCTGATTCAACTCATCAGCTCATTAGTGGAGACTGCAAGACCTGAAGTGGGTGTGTCAGATATAGGGAGACATACAAAATGTGCACTGCTGGGGGTACTTCATGGAGAGGTTTGAGAACAACTGCTGTAGGGTACCATTCATTTAACAGGTCTCATCCTCTAACCTACAAACTGAAAATCTTCCACATATGCACATATCGTGACCCACAACAATGAGGTCAGGTATATCTTGCCAAAGATCATGCCTTATAGATCACTTGTACTTAAATGTAAAAATAAAAAAATAAATAAAAAAATAAAACCTTTTCCAAAAGAAACTCTCGACTTACAGTATCCCGACTCACCGCTCCTTCTAAAGGTGTGCAAGAAAACCAAAACGAACAGTACAAACGATTTTAAGGCACGAGCTTCAGCAATAACTAATTTAATTGATAATGTGAACTGGAACAGAATCACAGTAGCTGCCTTATCGCCGACTCTGCTGACATCAGCCCCTCGGTACAGTGCCATCACACTGAAAGCAAGTCGGTTTGGAATACAGGGCGATGTTAAAGGAGAAGCATCCGGTACTCAGTCAAACCTCATGTCCAATGGTTCATCGAATCCTTTGTCTTCGTGTGGCCCCGTAGCCAAAAAGGAGGCCACAGGTGAGCCAGCCGCCGTGGAGACATTAAGCATCCCGCCGGCGCCGCTACCTGTGGCGTTCC
This sequence comes from Sinocyclocheilus anshuiensis, assembly GCF_001515605.1. Classification (NCBI taxonomy): domain Eukaryota; kingdom Metazoa; phylum Chordata; class Actinopteri; order Cypriniformes; family Cyprinidae; genus Sinocyclocheilus; species Sinocyclocheilus anshuiensis. The sequence goes on along the minus strand of NW_015552531.1, from coordinate 244,064 downwards.
GCACTGCGATGCTGGTGACGTTGATGCCCAGAGTGAGTCTTGTCTGCTCGAGTGCTTTCTCTGGCACCGCGAAGGCCTCCAGCTTCTTTTCGCCATTGGCCATGTAGGAGTTCTGGCAGCCCCTGCATATGCAGTCCAGACAGGCTTTGCGGTTGGAGTAACAGGGGCATCGCTGTCCACGGCATGTAAGAACACTTGGGTTTTGAGTTGCTCTGCCGCACTTGCAGCCCTTTTTCTCTTGCGCCTTTTTGTACACCACTTTCGTGGGGCTCCCAGGAATGAGGGCGTTAGTCAGAATCCGTTCTTTCGTCTTCTCCTTCGACTTCGGAATGCCCTGTTTGGACTTAGTGTATGCCTTTTTGGGTCCATGGTTGTCAATGGTCTTTTTGACAGTTTTAGCAGGCACCAGCAATGCCTTGCCCACCTTAGAAAGGCCACCACCGTTGGGCACCGCTGCCATGTGGGGGATAGTCTGAGTGGGAGATTTAGGTTCGCACTTGACTGGAACAGGGGCGGAGGCGCCCAACGTGGGGCCGCGGATGAAGGTGGAAATAGGTACGGGTTGAATCTTCTCGCTGTCGCTTTCTGACCGTGAGCGCTTCCGGTTGGACCGTGGCATTCTAGGTGTTACTGCGGAACAGGATATTCCCAAATGTTGTGGATTCTTTTGGGACGTCGGGTGCTGGGGGACGAAAACTTCCTGCGAGTCTTGCGGGAGAGAGGAGAGCTGCCGAGCAGAGTCGACCGATACAACTGGTCCATTGAAGTTTGCCGAAGGTTTGAGTCTCGACTGCAATATTGTAGGACACTCATCCTGGGCAACGTGGTCTGGTTCTAGAGTCCTGAGCACTTCCTCTACACTCAAGAGGAGAGTCCCGCCATCATGTTTAATATCCTCGCCAAAGCCACAAATGTCCATGGTGCTGGTACAAAGCTCCTCGCCAGCAGCTGCCACTGCCTCGCACACGGGGATCTCATTTGTGAAACTCTCTTGTTTCACTGAGTCGCCCCCGCTTTCCACCGAGTCTAGAACATTGGCCTCTAGTGAAGGTAAATTGGCGGTCAACTCCTCCACGTTGGTCAAGCCATTGCAGTCTTGGAGACCGTTCACCCCTAGAGGACTGAGGTCTTGCTCCTTGATCTCTGTCGATGGGGACTGGCCCTCATCGGGGAGCGTTTCTGAGGTCGAGGGTGTAGGGGACTGGTTTGTCAAGCTCAGGGAAAGTGACTCCTCCCCCTGTCTGTTGTTCAATGAGAGGCCCTCATTCAACAGAGCCAGGATGTCTGGGGACCCTCCCACAGTACTTGAAATGTGCTGGGCGAGAGGAGAATCTGTGATGTACTCACAGAGCTTTCTGTAGCAGTCCACCAAGATGCACAGCTGCTTATTCTCTTCAAACTGCTCGTAGTCTTTACACCAGCTGCACGATGGTTTCATCATCATCTTTTTACCTTTACATGATTTACAGACATAGTGCTGGCACGAAGAGTTGGTTGGAGCGATTGGATCTTGTAGTAAATTGCCTAAATAAAGAAAAAAGTTTAAATCATGAAACAACAGAATAGGTATTATAACAACACATGTACATGCTAATTATTTAAAGAGCAGCCTAAATAGGCTTCTGTACCTTTAAAATTATCATTCCAGTCACAGTTTAGGGGATCATTAGTAACACAATACAAGCACTACATTGTATCTAAATAAGACAGGGTTCTGTAACATTCAAGAAAAGCCTCGCATATGTGCTGATGCTAAACGGTCATGTGATGTTGCATGATGTGGCTCATATTACATGCTCAGCATATGGTTAGCAGGGATCTCAAATGCATATGCATTGTTTTTATAAACACATGCATGTTATGTAAACATGCACTGCTTAATATAAATATTAAGCAATTACTGCTGTGATTAGAAAATATACATGGATTATCAATAGCTATATTTTAAGAAAGAAAATTAGCAACGAATTGCCAACTCATTCAAAATAAAGGCATTACTGCATACAGGGTTCCCACACCTATTGACCAAACAATTTTTTACTACAATCAATGTATTATTTGCAATCAAAAAGTGAATTTCCAGCTAATTATATATATTACATAATTATTGAATCATTTTTCCGGTATGCAAATCCAGAAATGCAAATCATTATTTATAATTTTATGTTGTATTATATACATATACATTATATACAACATAAAATTATAAATAATGATTTGCATTCCTGGATTTGCATACCGGAAAAATGATTCAATAATTATCTACAATTTATATTAACATGTATAACGTTTTTAATGTTATAGAAACCCAGCGAAAATACAAAAATAAACTTGCTGAATATTAAAAAAATGTATAACATACAATTATGATTTTATCAGACTGAACAGGCAAGCCATTACTATTCAAGCCCTATGCATCTATAAACACAGAGCCTGTATGCACTGCTGTGTGTCTAAATACCCAGGCTCCAGTTGTCATTGTAGGTCAGGAATCTGTGGACTGAATGGGGGTGTGTGTCATGGTCGGTGGAGCTTTGAGAGCAGCTATAAGCATGCAGTGATCAAGCAGAAGTGATCATGCAAGCATGCAGTGATGAAGCAGAATAAACGGGCTCTCACCACACACAAGGCAGGCGAGAGACTGTCTGAAAAAAGGCAAGAGCTTATAGATTTCCGCCAAAGCCTGGGGGTCCCGGGTATCGCACTGCAGCACCGACCGACAAGCTGACACGTAGAGAGTGGTCGCATTCACCGGGTTCATCTCAGCAGTGTCGAGCTAGACAGATCCAGTTCGGGGAGGAAAAAAAACAGTACAAGGCTTCAGTCCCGCCAGCAGCCCACGTATCATCAATGTCGGTGAACCTGCGTGTGCAATTCCGTCGAGTGTGAAATGCAAGGGAGATTTTTTTTTAGCAGATATGCTTGTCTTTACATCGCATGCATTAAAACCACTCCATCTTAACGTTTGCCCCTCCTCCACGGCACGAAATACGGCCAAATCATCATCGTCTTCATCGGATAAAAGCACATCCACGCTGATCCGATTGAAAACACATTCAGCGATGCATTTGCACAATTTCTTGCATAATTTTTTTTAATTCAACAACACACTGGTGGCGCTCTTCACCCCACCGGGCCTGCAATTACCACCAAATTCAAACAGAGAGCACAGATCGCCTCCTCGTCTTATCCTGGATGAACGCAGTCCTTATTTGCAGAGCTACTCCATAGGTTTATTATTCTTGTCGTGCATACATGAGATCAGCCTCAGATCATAGCGGCAGTACACAAGCACCGTCACTGTTATTGTCCGCCGCTCTTCATGGCGCTGCCGCTACAAAAAAACAAAAAAAACAGGCCGCTTCTTGTGCACCCAGTCTTAGGCTGCGTTAGGCTGCCAAATCTCCCCTGTGCATGCTTGCGAAGTAATTTCAGGTCGGGTGCAACAAAGCGCCGTGAGTAGCTGCCCGTTTGATGTCAGTGTGAGCTGCGCCTCAGGAACAAAAACAGGCCGCTTCGCTTCTTTTTAGGATTTATCTTGCCGTTTTCCTTTCGTTCGGGTGCGTCGTACGTCTTACGCGTGATAAATATGCTAATTTAATATCCACACCATATGCGCAAATGATTCTTTGGAGAAAACCGTATATATATATATATATATATTCAGTAGCGATATTGAAATGTATGTGTATTTGAAAAGGCTTCTCCCCTCCCTTCCTCTCCGCATTAGAACAAGGAGGGGGCGCTGCTGTCTACATCTCGCGAGAACAAAGCAAAGACGGCTATGTAGAGAGAGATGCTTCCGTGATAGTCTCGCGATACTTTTCCCGGCTTGGAGGCTGTTATTTTACTCGCGAGAAGAGAACGCAAACTAGTGTGGGCGACTGGTTACCTTGGTTACATAAACGTTATGATGTGGGGCGTGGCCCCGAAAAAAACGCATAAATAAGCATAACAAACAGTAAGTAAAATATCCAGACACATTATTCAAATAGCAGTCAAAGTACATGAAAGATTAATAAAAAAATAATGATTTCCCCCACTAATTACAGTACTCTATCTATCTGTCCTTATTTTTTTTTATAGCCGTGAGACATTCAACACGTGCATTTCAACAGCGCCGTCTAATGCGTGCAGCAATTAATACTAAGCTGTGAATATTATTTCCTTTCTGCATAGCATACTTTTCACAATACTTTCTGATTTCTCCTGCTTCAGATGTTTATTACAATTGTATACCAATAACATTAGACTCATTTAACTGAACGTTGTAGTATTTATAGTAATATTACATAGTATTAATTATATTATAAATATATTAATATATTTAAATCTTTTAAATACTTTTATTTAAACATTTAAAAAAAAAAAGCAAAGTTTGAACAGTTAAAAGGTTAAAATAAATGACAATCCCATTGTTTGATCGGAGTCTTAAAACAGATTTGTATCTAAAAGCACCAGTCTAAACGAGGGTTCTGACATCACTCTTCAACACCACACAGGCTCTATCAAAACCTGCTCTGTGGATATTCAGATGGACCTAAAATCCCAATAAACGATCAATAAATGTTCACAGCAATACAGTATTGTGTGAAAGCTACAATGTTTCCAAAAACGCACAGTAAAAAGGTAAATCACTGAGCAGACTAAACAAATGAGGTAAACGTCTTTAAAATGAGAACAAACAAGTTCATCAACAAAAAGTTTTGTATAAAACACATGACCAGTGTCTGAAGTAATGAATACTTCTGTGTATTTCCTCCAAGTTCCAAATATCCGCATATATCTGAACATTTTTAGTTTTAAAAAGTTATTCTGAACAAATGTGGGCTTTGCTTTTACTAATCTGATAAATGAAGTAATCTAACACCAAATTCAAGCCATAATACATTAAGGCCAATAGTACTTCTGGACAAACCTGAAAAGAAAATAATTACGGCTTTAACTTATGAATGAATGCTTTCTAAATTTCACCCTGAACAAAACCGGAACATGGGTGATAGTCTTAAAATAGCTAGAAAGCAGTGGAGTCACAATACGTCTGTCCGAACAATGTCTGATTAAACCACATCTGCTCTGAGAAATCACTGGATATGAAACACAGGAACCGATACTGCTGAGAGGTTGCTGAAATCCTAACAGCAATGTAAGACCAGCAGATTACAGATTTTATAGGCTTTCTTGGTCCTTATGAACTGAGGAAATGCTGACTGACGGGAAAGGCTCACAATGGGTTTATGGCCGACCACAAAACTAAGAAAGGAAGCTGACATGCTTGCGTAGTTGTGTGAAACTGCCATTAAAACACAAACTAAACATTTAAGATGTGATTCTTGTTGGTTGCTGGTTGTGATCCCCAGAGGCTGAAATCACTCTCAAAACATCTGCATTCCGAATCCCTGTCAGAGGAAGAAGACAAGGTAAATTGATTAGTACTTCCTTCTCAAGAGCACCGGATAAAAAAGCATGTTCAGAATGATGTTTAAAATTATGCAGGGTTTTCATTTGAAGATTTCAATTTGGTAATCCTACAAAACAAGTTACATTGTTACACCTATATCTAATTTACATATCAATATCTTAAAGGTGCACTTACAGCATCATCTTCCATTATGGCCGTAGAGTCAAAAAAGTCTGGTCTGAGTTCAGCTCTTTCTCTCCGGTTTCTCGACGCCGGCTAAAACGTAGAACGGACATATGAGCAAAAATGACCTCAAAAGATCTAATCTTACAGATGAACAGATGTTGTTATATGAACCGTAGTCTTGGGCGTCACCGGAAACATTACAAATGCACATCTGTAAGTTCTTACCAAATCGATCACCATGGTATCCTCGAATTCCTCATTCATGTCCTCTAGCTGACCGCGTGAGGACATCATCACGTCCTCGAAGATGGGCTCAGCGTCATCTTCCATGAGGCCTCGTCTGAATGAAATGACAAGTTTTAAAGATACGATAAACTGAGAAACTAGTTTTGTAATCGGGCATTAATTTCTTAAACTAGGCTTATTGTTACATTAATAAACTATATATCTAGATTATTTTTTTATTTATTAATAAGTTATTATTACTGTATAAATTTCATAATTTTTTATTATCTAATAATATATAATTAAATATATTTTATACTGACAAATTATTATTACTTAATAAATAAAAATCTTTCCATTTAATAAGTGCATGCTATACATACTTTTTAAAACTGGATTAAATGTAATTATTAGTAAGTTTTTATTATTATTGTATAAAATTACAATTTTAATATATGTAATATATAAATATATTTGTTAATAATTGTTAATAATAATTTAATTATATTGCTGTTGCTGCCTTTTTATAAAAGCAATGAGCAATTTTTTAAAATGTATTATTTATATACGTGTGTGTTAAATATTGTATGTAATATATATATTCTATTATGTAACATCTATTCTATTCAATTATGATTGAAGGGGGTTTAGTCACTGCACACATGGTTATAATTGCGGTGATGTCTTCTCATGATATATTGCTTTAGTAAAGGACAAAAAGCTTTCTGAAATGTCAACTGCTTAGCATCATGGTCAGTGTGAGTACGTACACCTGCTGTCTCACTCCACCACTGCGTGATTTCATGTAGTTCATCCCTCCTCTCTCTTTTCTGTTCACCTCCTCCATCTTCTGCTGATCCAACCATGACATCTGAATCTGAGGGCTGAATTTGAGGGGACAAAATGACACAAGAACAGTGTGAGAATTGCTTCAGCAAGAGCTCAAGTTACATAAGAAAACAGCACGTTCTGCATAATGTTTCTCCTATCCTTCAATGTGAAAAAACAGCTGCCTGTTTTTATTAGGCTTTAATTCCATACTTGTGCATGTAGTCTGGTTCTGAGCCTGGTTCCGATGAGTCTTGGTCTGGGATGTGATCCGCTGCCTGTCTGGGATTTTCTCTCAGGACAGTGGATGTGAGCTGTGGGGTGTGAAGGGCCCCTGGTGTCTGGAGTGTGTCATTACGCATTATCCATGAACCATCAACACTCTCTTCTGTCAAATGACACAAAAAGACATCAATGTCAAATCAGATTAATCCGAGACGATGTCAGGAACAAGGGAATAATAGGGTATTTTATATGCAGTCTGTTATTTAAGATGAATACATTTTGTGAGCTTCACTGTTTTTTATTCTACCTTCCGGTCGTCTTTTGTGCTGTGGAGGTCGACCCCTTTTGCTGCGGACTGTGCTGGCTTTGCTGGTAGAGCTGGCGCCGGTGGTGACAGACAGTCGGTCATCATCTCCTCCTGTCAGAAGGGAGTTCCTGTATGCGATGAGAGGCAGCCAGACGTCCTCTCTTCTCTCCATCATATACTCCGTCATAAACTTCTCCAGATAGGAATGACTGTGGCATGAACACATTTAAGTAAATCAAACACTTTGTAACATGCATAAACACAGTGCCTAATGTCTGGACACAGTTTTGGCAATTTTATCATTATTCGAAATTGTAAAAACTAGCAATAATAAAGACTTCATGGGACAGTCCATCCAAAAATGCAAATTCTGTCATAATTTACTAACCAATCATGCCATACCAAACCTGTATGGCTTGCTTTCTTTTGTGGAGCCAAAAGAAGACATTTTGAAGAATGTTGGTAACTATACCATTTCGGTTCTCACTTCCATTGTACGGACAAAAGATAAAATGGGTACCGAAACCATATGGTTACTAACATTCTTCAAGATATGTTTTTTTCATCCAATGAAGAAAGCAAGCTATACAGGTTTGGAATGACATGAGTGTGAGTAAGTGAGGATGATTTTCATTTTTGCATGAACTACCCCTTCAATAAGGGTGTTACATTTTTTACTGCTGCTGCACAAAATATACACACATAAAACAGCCGCAAAGTGTTTTCTGTACTTACACAGTCTTTTTGTCCTGTCGTAGGAGTTTGGAGGAGAACTCACAGAGCACCTCCAGGAAAGCCAGGTTCAGTGGTGGGTACTCTGGTCCTTTTGGATTCGGGACTTTGAAGGCGAACTCAATCCCATCCCTATGTTTGTTATATAAACATTAGTTCATGCAAACATTCACATTAAACATCTAGAGTTAAAAAACAACCGAAGGTCATTAAAGTCAGTTCTGGTTCTGCTATTAATTGCTTTTCATTCTTTAGATACAAACCAAGTAGAGACGAAGCATGCCATGTTTCTTACTTGTGCAGTGTGGCCACGGCCTCCCTGGTTTTGATCTGGTCCAGCCCAAATGTGAGGGCAAAGCGACGGGCCAATTCCTTAATGCCGCTGACATGGGAGGACGTTCGGTCCAGGTTGGGTCCTTGGTCCTGGATCAGCTCATTGAAGAGCTGCAGACAAAAGTGTCCAAATTGAAAATTTGAAGCATCACAGGGACTAAAGTTGTAAGAGATTCAAAATTCATAATCAACTGCGAAAACAATCTCATCCTAAAATCATATCCCATACCTGCTGCAAGCTGAGGATTAGGGTCTTTGCACACTGGATCTTGTCCATATGTCTGGCCTTACTCAAGGTTTCTTTGATGATGTCTCCATAGTCATTGTAATACTGAAAAATGAGCACCAGTTAATTGAATCACTTTTTAACCATACAGAGCTGTGTGGTTTAAATGTATCAGTTTTTCATACCTTCATGTATTGTTTGAAGATGTCAGCAGCAGCAGGCATGTCCACAATGTCGTAGATGATTAGTTTGCAGAAGGCGGCCAACAGATTCCTCCTCTTATGAAGAGCCTCAATCTTATTGGCTTCATCCTCTTCGTCACCCTCTGAAATGTAAAAATTTAAGGCAGTCTCTTTAAGTCTTGATTAAATGCTGTTTAGTGTATGGCAAGTACATTACTGCTCAAAAGATTTTTATAGTGATTTTCTCTTCAAAAAATTATTAATTCTCTTATACTCACCATGGCTGCATTTATTTAATAATTAAAATTAAGTAACAACAGTAATATTGTGAAAAATAATTTCACAATAATTACAAAAATTAAAAACAACTTCTATTTTAATATATTTAAAAATTTAATTTATTAATTTGATGGAAAAGCTGAATTTTCAGCATAATTACTCCAGTCTTGTTGCTGAAGAAAAGTAATAATTTCATTCAAATTCAAATCTTACTGTCCCCAACATTTAAACTGTAGTGCTTATGTTTTTTTTCAGTATCATGAGTTTGGTCACCTTTCAGAAGTGTCAACATATTTTTATGGGCTTCATAAATAAATTCTCCACATGTTTTATTATTTCACTGTCTGATTACAAAAGTCCATCAGAACAGACACACACCCATGCTTTGATTTTCATCATCCTGGTCGATAAACACGTGATCCAGGACAAAGTTGAGCAGTTCATTCTGCAGAGTACTGTCTGGGTTGAAGACCAACGGCTGCAGAGCTTCTCGACCACCTGTGACCAATTGGTGACTGAAAATCATCAGCAGGTCACAAAGCAACATGAAAGCCTGTGGAGATTAAACAGACAAACTCTTGAAAAGAGTGACTTATAGTGCACACTGAAACATTCACATATGAAATTTAAAAATTCTGTCATTAATTACTCACTCTCATGTCGTTCCAAACCCGTAAGACCTTTGTTCATCTTCTGAACACAAATTAAGATATTTTTGATGAAATTTGAGAGCTTTCTGACCCTGCATAGACAGCAGCGCAACTGCCACGTTCAAGGCCCAGAAAGGTAGCTAGGACATCATTAAAATAGTCCATGTGACATCAGTGGTTCAACCTAAATTTTATGAAGCTACGAGAATACTTTTTGTGCACAAAGAAAAGAAAAATAAAGACTTTATTTGACAATTTCTTCTCTTCCGTGTCAGACATCGCCGTGCATTCAGGAGAGTACTACGACACGTGTGCGGTGCTGCTGACGCAGGAGCCGGCCTTCTGACGTAGAACCCAAATGCACTGCGCCTTGTTTACAAGCAGAGGAATGTACACACATGCGTCAAGGTGCTCTTGTGAACGCGCGTTGAAGACTGACACGGAAGAGAAGAAATTGTTGAAATTAAGTCGTTATTTTTGTTTTCTTTGTGCACAAAAAGCATTCTTGTATCTTCATAAAATTACGGTTGAACCACTGATGTCACATGGACTATGTTAACGATGTCCTTACTACGTTTCTGGGCCTTGAACGTGTCAGTTGCGTTGCTGTCTATGCATGGTCAGAAAGCTTTCGGATTTCATCAAAAATATCTTAATTTGTGTTCCGAAGATGAACGAAGGTCTTACGGGT
>NW_015552531.1:214682-233788 GCF_001515605.1 Sinocyclocheilus anshuiensis | reverse complement strand
GTCTTACGGGTTTGGAACAACATGAGGGTGAGTAATTAATGACAGAATTTTCATTTTTTGGTGAACTATCCCTTGAAGATTATAATTAAAGAACACCAGCAAAGCGTTTGTCAATGTTACTAAAATGCCTTTACTCACCTGCTCTTTGACTGGAGTGTTCACATTGGACAGGCACTGTTGGCAAACTGCTAGAAAAGACTTCACCACTCTCCTTAATGCCACAAGATCATCCTGCCCAGGAAACACATATGAACTCTGTCACACATAATTCTCAGAGAACATAAATAAATCAGACTTATGTACTTGGCAACTGCATATTATGGGGTCTACTGCACCTTTGATGGACATCCTTCAGTAATTTTCACCAGCTGCCACAGGATGGAGTAATGAGAGCACTGCAGAGCCTGGACAGCAATCTGACCACAAGACAAGAGAATAAAGATTCAACATTTAATGCACTGGGTTACAAAGGGCTATTCCATAATAAACATGTTACAACTCATTCCTAGTTATCAATATATGTGATACTTTTAAATTTAATATTGTTTATCAAGCTTTTCTTTTGGTTTTGTATACACTACAGTTCAAATGTTTGGGGTGAGAAAGTCTCTTCTGCTCACCAAGGCTGCATTTATTAGATGAAAATACAGTAAAAAAAAGTAATAATGTTAACTTTAATTAAAATAACTGTTTTCTATTTTAATATATTTGAAAATGTAACTTATTCATGTGATGCCAAAGGTTACTTTTAGCAGCCATTACTCCAGTTTTCAGAGTCACATAAGCCTTAAAAAAATCTTATTTTGCTGATTTAATGCTTAAGAAACATTTATTCTCAATGTTAAAAACAGTTGTGCTACTTAAATATTTTGTGGAAACCATCATGCATTTTTTTTAGGATTCTTGAATGAACAGCAAGTTCAAAAGGACAGCATTTATTTGAAATAAAAATATTTTGTAAGTTTGTGTTTCATGCCAGTTTATTCAGTGTTTTTAAATTAGAACGTTAAAATTCCATTGATCGCCATCCATTTTCATAGTTTAACACATTTACCTGCTCTGGCATGGAGCCCTGTTCAATCCCCATCTTCAACAATCGATAACAATTTTTGAAAAGGTCCCACTTTGTAAGGTCATGTGCACTGGAAAGCATACAAAACAAACCTGAATGTTCTGTAGACAGAAACAAATTCTGCATTTCAAAGACAAAATCAGAGGGAATTGATCTCTTACTTATGGAAAGCAGTGAGCTTCTTTAGCGTTGAAAGAACATTATAAATGTCATCATCATCTGCTTCATCACCCTAGAAATAAAGAAATGAACAAAGACAGAATATAATATCAAATGCATAAAGGCCAGTCACTAATATTCATATATGAGATGAAAAAGCACTTAAATGAAGCTGCTCTTTCACCTCCTGCAGCAGGTCTTCAACTGAGTGAGCGAATCTGTCCATGAGCTCGTCGATGAGTTGGCTGCGAGCAATGTCCACGCGGTTCATGATGGTGTATTCTTCACTGCACAAGATGCTGTAAGTCTTGCTACATGCCTCCAGAACCTCCATCTCAGCGTGCTTCTCCACCACCACCCGGATCTGCTTCAGTAGGGCATCCAGATGCTAAACACAGCCAGAAAGACTCAGGAATAAATATCAGAAAACAACTAAACACTTGACTGAAACACAATGTGTCAGTCTAAATTTTTATGTCACAGTAGTAAGAACTCCAACAGACCTTTTCCATTCGTCCTGAACTGTAGACTTCAAGATCAAAGTACAGAGGGACCTGAAGGAGGTTTGCCACCTTTTCAGAATCAGCCTGGTACTAAAGGCAAAAGCAAAACAAATATGAAGCATTTTTCCTGTAACATTCAAAGTCATTCGTTTCAGCATCTTTATGCCATCACAAGCTAGTTTTGATGTTTTAGTTACGTATGTTTGTTTACATTTATGCATGTATATTCACTACCAGTCAAAATTATGAAATATTATTACAATTTAAAATCATTCTAAAATGCTGATTCAAGAAATATTTGTTCAAGAATGTTGAAAACAGTTGTGTTGCTTAATATTTTTGTGGAAACCATTAAACTTTTTTTAGGATTCTTTGAAGAACAAAGTTCAAAATAACAGAATTATTTGAAAAATACATATTTTTTAACATTATACATTTCTTTACTGTCACATTTAATCAATTTAATGCATCCTTGCATGTTTAATTTCATTTTAAAACAAACGCAGATTTCTTGAGCAACAATTCAGCATATTAGAATGATTTCTGAAGGATCAGGTGACGCTGAAAACTGGAGTAATGACAGCTGAAAACTGAATAAAATACATTTTAAAATTACAATAGGATACAGTTGTTTTAAATAGCAATGATTTTTTTTTCTGTTTTTACTGTATTTTTGATCAAATAAATGCACACACCGGTAGTGTGTCATAAAAATAGGAAGAAGGGAAACCATCAATGGATTATGTGCCACGTCACATTGAACGCCTCAAGTGTAGACAGCTCGATTTGATTATAATAAAAGCAATTTGGTTCTGTTTTGAATGTACAGTTGTTTTGAAAACTATATTGTAAGGATATTCTCCTGCCTCATGAACTTTACTGACATTACTGGATTTTGGTACTTTACCTTCGAAAGCAGCATGGGCAGAGCAACAATCAAGTGTTCAGTCAGTCTGTTCTTATCGTCAATCTGTGTCTTCTTCTCTTTGGCAGTGAGCACCTGAGGGACGCGCAGAAGAACAACAGAAAGTCTTTAAACCTAGAATCTACGTATAATATGTTTACAGTAAATACCAATTCTAAGACAACTTACCCTCTTTCCTGTTCCTCTGCCCACAGGCGGATGAGCTTCAGCTGCCTGTCTGATGGTACAGACCATGAGCTCGATCAGTGCGCTCTCATGCCGGTCTCCCAACACTACGAAAAAACCCCCACAATCAGACAGGACTAATGAGCAACAAGAGATACATGCTAGTCTCATCCAGAGAGATCTGAAATAAATGTGGGTGGCTGTACCCTCTTCCCCCTGCACAGGGTCCTCCAGCAGTAGCTCGACCATGCAGTCCCAATCTTTCAGCAGTTCCTGTGAGCTGTCCCACAGACTGTCCACTAGGTACGCTGCATGCTCGTGAAGCTACCATACAAGACAGGAGGATGGTTAGATAAACAGCAATCACTAGTGTTTGGGAAAATATTAGGAGCTAAGAACTGGCTTTCTTTTATGAAGCTGGGATTTTAATTCAATTGGCCACGTCCCAAAGGAAGTTGAATTAAAATTTGAATAAAAACAGGGTTCCTACATATTTTCCATTTCAAAACTCCATACTTTTCCAGACTGAAATTTCCAAACCTCTCAGTAGATTTTCAGACCATATTTAACAAAAATGGTTCATACAGAATTATTTCCAGCTTTATATTTGGTATATAGTAGTCATCTGTAAATATTTTTATTTTCTCAGGGTTTTTTTCATTGATTTTCTCGAAGTGACAACATACAGAGCCCCTATATAAAAAAAATAAAAAAAATAAAAATAATATTTTTATTTTCTCAGGGTTTTTTTCATTGATTTTCTCGAAGTGACAACATACAGAGCCCCTATATAAAAAAATAAAAAAATAAAAAAATAAAAAAAAGACTTTTGTATGCACACAAGGAACTTTTTTGTGCCCTCAAGACACTATTCACATGCGCATAGGAATTTTTTCATGCTTACGTATTACAATTTCTACAATTCTGTGCATCACTGCCATCTTACTATGAATAAAACGAGAGCATGGACGCACATGAATTAACAGAGATGATTTGGCTTTCCTTATGGTAGTACCTCTAATATCAATGCCTAATGTCCAATTTAACATCCTCTGTGGTGGCGGAGAAACCATGACACGAAATGGGCTGATGGCATAATACAGCTGTGTGCATTGTCCTATTTGCCAATTTCAACGGTCTATAAAAAAAGACTGGTTCTGTAAAAAAAAAAAAGTTCAAAATTTGGCTTTTGTTAGGGCAGTATGTCATATTTCAAGGCTTTAGGTCTCTTTAACGCATACTCTGTGGAGGCCAAGAAACCACACCGCGAAATGGGCTAATGGCACAATAGGTGACTCAGTGTGCATTGTCCTATATGCCAAGTTTAAAATCTGTACATTTTATTTTTTTGCAAAGGTCCTTGAGGCCATGTAATATGGTGCTATGAATATCATGAGATGAAACCCAAAACGCTTATAACCTGCATTTTTCATAATGAAAAAATGCACCTTGAATTCATAGTCAAGTTTGACAAACACTAACAAATCGATAAACAGCTGCCATGAAAACACACTTTTTGCATGATAAATTTATTTTCAGTACATTCTTAATTTTCTATTATAAAAAAAACCCAACAACAACTAAATAGGAGCAAAAGTCCGGAAATGCAAATATTTTTCCATACTTTTCCAGACCTGGAAATTACTTAAATCAAATTCCATGCTTTTCCAAACCGTGTAGGAACCCTGTGAAAATGACAAGCTTTACAGAACTGCAATCATACAAAGATTTAGTAGCAAAATTTAACTGATTAATTATGACTAATTGTCATAATTAAATAAACTGTTAATAATGCAGGATACATACACAGGATTCTGAACTGATTACAAATATTTTCTTAAAATTAAGTTCAATTAAGTTCAAAATTAAGTTCAAAAAGTAAATTAAGGCCATCAAAATGGATTTTAATTTGTACCACAAAAAGTCCATTACATTGTTATCAATACCTTATAAAAAGTAATCAAGTAAAATTAAACTAAATATAAATATATAACAAAAATTTAAATTGAAAAATGAATAAAATTAATAATATTGACAAACAAATTCACTGTAATTTAGAACTGGGAAAAATAAATGACTCACTATGGTCCATAAAAGAAAAGTTAATTTTATTAAGGTTATTTTCTAAAATATATTACACTTATCACTGTGGGCATTAAACAGGAATTATTAATATAATTTAATGCTTAGAAATACCCCATGTGTTCTACTTTCTTGAATTCCAATTCTGCATCCTGTTTGTTACCACAGTTTGAATTTAATTTTAATTTCTTGGCACACATCCCTTTGTAAATAAGGAAATCAAATTCTAAGTGAAGGAATGAGCTAATAAATGAATGTCTGGTGAATACAGGATGAGACCCGCTTATAAAACCACCAAAAAAATATTAATTTTTCTCACCTCACTCTCCAGGAAGAAAAGCACTAGCATTCATGCCTGCTGAACAACCTGCAGCCAGACACAACAACCAACTGATCAAAACATTTGAGGAGTTTACTGTGCTGTCTTCATGTTTAAAAGAGTAACATGTGGCTGTCAAAAACACATTCATTCATCTCACTTTCTATGAAGGAACTCTCCAGCTGCTACAGCAACAGGACGATGAGCTGAATACACTAGATGGTAGACGTTCTCACAGTCATCATTAGACAGAGCATCCTCACTACCACTAGAGGAGGAATAAAACAAGATAGATGAGAGAGATTTAAGGATGTGGAAAGATGTGAGAGATGGAAGAAAGAGTCATAAAAGAGAAATCTTAAGAAACACAGGAGAGGCTATGTAAGGAACTCTTCTTTCTAATTATACACTATATTTTTATGTTATTATTATTCTATAATATAATAATTTTATTACTACATTATATTCTGTTTAATAATGCTCTCTACTGTAATAATCCTCTCTAATGTAATATCATATAATATAATACAATATTTAACATAGCCATGGAGTCAAAGAATCTCAAAACATAAAGATTGCATAAAAAATACTTACTGCAGAATCAAAGTGACAAGTCGTATGGCCTCTACTGCCACATCATACTCTTTATCCAGTGTCATGGACACAATACGGTCCTGAGAGGAAGGAAGTGACATCATGACGTTTCCAAACTGATGCCTACAGCACTCAGGCACATTTTGAAAATTGTAATGGAGAGATATAATAAAAGCTGTCATAGAGTATTCAGAATTGTGTGTATATATATATATATATATATATATATTACCTTAAATCGATTGGTGAAGAGCTCAAGTTTGGGGAAAAGCTCTCTGTTGGTGTAGAGAGTCTGAAGGGCCTTTAGACATTTGAGTCGAACTTCACCTTGCTGTAAAGGATTACATTTTAAACATTTAAAAAAATCTAGATCAACAATATTTAATCTAGTATATATCATTTATAATTTATGTTATGCTTGATAGTTATTAACGCACAGAGAAATAAATACATACTCTGTCATGTAGCGTCCAACCCACATACTTCAAGTAACTGTCATTGAGAAAAGCATCACTGTATAACTTCATCCAAACGCCAATCTCTTCTATGCAAATAGCTCTAATTTCTGCTATGGCATCCCTGAAAGAAATCAAGTGACGTGACATGTGACATGTGGCCAAGTATGGTGACCCATACTTGGAATTAGTGCTCTGCATTTATCCCATCCAAAGTGCACACACACAGCAGTGAACACACACACACCGTGAACACACACCCAGAGCAGTGGGTCACAATAGCATAAGAGAACACAATATGAAATTCATAGGATTATGCAACATATTGACTAATTGGTTTCTAGTAATTTGTGATTATTGGATAAGGATTTCTAAAAATCAGTTTGATTCTGACTAACTAATAAATCATTCAGACTATGATTAGTGAAATGGTTTGACTTTGACATTGAAAAGAACAATTTGCTCACAAATGGGCTTCTACCTGCTACTTGTATGCCACTAACCTGTAACGGTGAACAAAAATACCCTTGAAGATTGAGTTCATCATGTTCTCAATCTCATCTTGGTTTTCTTGTAGCTAGAAGATGAAATAAACAAGAAAACAGATTGAAAATCTAATTCATGAGACAGCAGAACAAAACTTGGAAGAAAAGGAAGCCATCTCACCTCTTTCCTCTTCTCCAGCAGCAGTTCCAGCTTCTCGTTGGCTCTTTTCCCTGCCACCTTATTCCGTTCTGCCTCATACTGCCTCTGTGTGTTATCCTGATTGATGCTCAGGTTCAGAGCAACATTTACCAGTGCTGTCATCAGTTTCATTGCTGCAGCAGAAACAAGACACGAGACAGAAATTAATAACTCATCTGCAGTATCGGGTATGACTTGAAGGTCAATGGAGAAGGACTGACCTGCCAGCGTGCTGGTATGTCTGAAGGCTCGGACCTGTGAGTCTGAGAGCCCAGTGAGCAGAGAAATTACAGTGTCCATCATGTATTCATCATAGATAATGCTGTACTGGCACTGACGGATCAGAACCATGATGAACTCGCAAAAGTTATATCGGAATTTCTTCCATTGCGGCCCTGCCATTGTGAGAGGGTAGTCGCCACTGTCCTGGATTAGACGAGTAGAGAAATTCATTCATTCATTTACATTTAAGAATTTAGGTGGAAAAAATATGGTCAAAAATAATAACAAACCTCATCAAACTCCTCTGTCATCTTTCTGATAATTTCAGCGTTCTGCATGTTCCTGAACATCTCAATCCTTACAGTGCCTGTGATTGTTTTTGAAATAAATTAATACTTTTATTCAGCAAGTATGCATTGAAATTGATCAAAAGGCTTTTATAATGATACAAAAGACATCAAATAAATGCTGTTCTTTTGAACCTTCTATTTATCATAGAATCCTGAAAAAAAATAAAATGTATCATGGATTGCACAAAAATTAAGCAGCACAACTGTCAAACATTGATAATAAGACGAAATGTTTCACCAAATCAGCATATTAGAATGAATTCCAAAGGATAATGTGACACTGAAGATTGGAGTAATGGCCATCACAGGAATAAATTCCATTTTAAAATATATTAAAAATAGAACATTTTAAAAACTGCTATAAAATTTGACTATCACAGTTTTACAGTATTTTGGAGCAAATAAATGCTTTTCAAAACCATTAAAAATGATAAAAAAATAAAAATCTTTCCAATCCCAAACTTTTAAATAGTAGAGTAACTGCAGATTCCTATCCCTATTTAAATCAGTTTTAATTAATCATGATTCTCGAAGCATCTAATTTTTTCATCAACAGCATATGAGCTTGGTGATTTAAGGGGCTGGTTGCCAAATCTTGTTTTCTGAGGCTGTACATAGGAATCAGGTGATACGTTGAGTTTCACGATTGTGATTCCTCTGTAAATACATGTATCACCTTATTATTAATATATATGTTGGTGCATATAGATGTACCTAAATATAGATGTAATTTAATTTAAAATTACTTTGACACTTTGAAATTACTTTGATACACCCTAAATCCTATGATTGCAATTGACCATAATTCATAGCTTTAAAAAAAAGCAACATTGGAACTTTATTGAGAAATAAATGAGATAAATTACCTTTACAGCCAGAACAGTGAATGAAAAAGTTGATTAGATCTAGGAGTGCAAGGTCTCTGTCTTGCTTGTAAGCTTCAATCCAGTCATCAATGACGGACTGGAAACAAATGCAAAGAAAAACAACAGTCACTTAATTCCATCTCAAATAGACAGAGACAGACAGACAGACACTTGGCGTGTTGCGTTTTACCTGCATGGCACTTTTGCCTTGTTTGACCACCTCAAACAGAGTGCTGGGGTCTGTGCCTTCTCCATTCTGATGGGCCACTCCATTCGGCCTCCTCCCACCTTTATCAACCGGAGACCTTCGGGCCTTCTTACTAGCCGCCTGGCAAAAAAAAAGAAAAGAGAGAGATCAGAAAGAGTGGCTGACACCATGCATTTAGGGTTAAAATGAATGCAATCAGTTGATCTGCTCAGCAGTGGTGGTCTTACTCCTTGTTTTCCAGGTCTGCCTCTCTTTTTCTTGCCCTTTCCCTCCCCAGAGTCATCCAGCTCACTGACGCTCATGCTCAGACTCACAGTGTCGCCTTGTCCGTCATTTGACGAGTCCCTGCACAGCGTAATGCAAATGCTTATTAACATTTTTGTGCACATTTATATTAGTGCCCATCATTTTAAAGTGTTTACTTACTGCAACACAGGAAAGTCTGAGTTGATCATGTTGTGTCTTCTGACAAAACTAGGAGACTTCTAAAGATGAATCACCCAGTGAGAACGTGAATGTTTGCGATTCTTCAGTTCAGGCCCAGAATGCTTCAGACCACATAACCTGAAAATTGAGAGAAAACAGAAGCTCAGATCAGTATGCTATGAAGCATAATTACATGCAGATAAATGCAAAACAGTACAAAACGCTTATTGAGCAGTAAAGCAATTTTGTACACAATATGACATAAGCAGCTTGGTAACTGCCATTTATCCGATTTTATACATTTTTTTTTTTTTATAAATGTAATAAAAAGTTAATTTCTATATTTAAATACTTTTTTAAATAATATAAAATAAAGAAAAAAATGTATACATAAAAATAAAACCAAAATTGCCATTTTAAAGCATAAAAAAATAGTAACATCACATAGCCACTAGGGACAGCACAACCCATGATTTTCAATGAAACTATAATCTAGGATCAAAACCACAAAAATATGCAACAACTTCAAATGCAATCATAATGAATACTTATTTATTACAGCAAAATAACTTTTGTCTTAATCACTTGTACTTGAGGCAAAACAAACTTATATTACATTTGACAAAAGAAACACTGCCATTAGGGGGCATCCCAAGCATGGCTTTTCCCGGTTGCTGTGGAAACAGCAGAAAGGGATGCAGATAGGATGGCTAAACACATTTATGTCAAGTTGAGATGGGATGTATACGGATCTAAATTAGATTAGACAATATCTGCGCTATTTGACAATATGAAAAGCAGATATTTCCATCTCAGTCTGATTTAGAAAATGCACTTGGATGCATCTTCACACATGATTTGATCTTAACCAACACAAGATGGCTCTCCACCCCCAGAGGAGACTTTCCACACTGTAGTAATAGATGTTTCTGTGGATATTGAGGATTCAAAATGCTTGAATCACCACACGTAACCGTGAAACAGACATATGGATGAAGTTCAACAGGACTATAGGCTGGAATTCCCTACATACAGGGTTTTCAAAACCAAACTGCTGTCAGATGGTATTCTAAGAAAATAAAACCCCTTACTTTGCATCTGTAATGCTCCCCTCCCCCATACAGATTTGGATATCTCAGTAAATATGGCCCAGGCCGAAACTCTGGGCTTGTGCTCCGGAAAAAGACTACGCAGTTTTGTCAAACTCAACAGCTGACCGTTACAAAATCACACCAGAGAAGGGCAGCAGACACATAAGACAAACAAATACAGATTAAAATGTTATTCTTGCACAAATTGCACTAGTTTGGCAAACATGCTATTTTTCTCTGATGAGTAAGTGTTAAGTATAGTATGTACTGAGGGTAGAGCTCAGGAAAGAAAAGGTCATTTACACCTCAGCGGTGAAGGCTGGTGACAGTAAAGAGCGTAAAGAGAGCTGAATCCTTTTGGGAATACTAGAATATGAATGTCAATGTCAGCAATATATAATGGAGGAACATTCACAAGTTCAATGGCTCATGGTAAAAGATAATTTATTTCAAATGACTCTCTACTTCTACTATGAGCAGCCAATCTGAAACTATTTTCCAATCTTCTGGTATTTAAAGGTGCAGTGTGGAATTTTTGCAGCAGTAGAACTAAACTGAAAAAAAGATTGTTTCTACAAAAGGTTTTCCAAACTTGCTATTGTTATTACCAAACAGGTTGCCCCATCCTAAACTCACACAACCAAATGTCTTTTTATGGTCAGTCAGTCAAGATTGGCATCTTGGTAACACCCCCACGTAGCCATTATAAGTCATACAAGTACATTTCCTGTTAATCAGATAAAAATAGACGAAAACATTCAAAACTAATATCAGTTTTTTAGCTAAAGATAACAACAACAACAACAACATACAATGCCTCCGTGAATGCCTGTTCTTTTAACCTGCATATTGAGTGTTACTATATCTACAATTTTTTATATTCCTATAATCATCATCTCCTCTTCATATAAAGTCTCTAAAGCTCTCTGATTTCAGTTACAAATATCAAAGAATATTATAGAATATCAAGATTTTGTAGAAACATTCCATTTACAGTCAGAAATGATTCATTTATTCTGCAATGATTATTCAGCAAAAGTGTCCAATAACATTGGAGTTATAAATAGGTGTTCAGATGACGGCTCTCATGAATCGACACAGCATGTTAAATAAAACAGTATGCAAGAACAGGCTACTTCATCTCATGTGAATGTACATTGGTTTTTGTCAAAAGTACTATTCTTTTTTTCATATAAAACTTTTTACTGAGAGAAAATTTACTTGAAACATAAGAGAAACCATTTACCTGAAAGAAACATGCATTACATTTCTATTCAAAACATAAACCGAAGAGATATACAAAAGATCATATAGGGGTCAAGATGAATTGGTCCTCACGATGAGGTCAAATTGGAAAAAGAAGTGTAGATGTGGCCAGTAATGGCCTTGCACAGAACAACCCCTGGAAGCAACTCAATGGATCAGTGAATGTGCTAATGGGCCTGCAGCTTCTCATTGAGCTGGTAGAGCAAGCAGCACAGATTCATTAGAGTCTGGGGACACACTATTAAATGGTTTGCACTGTATGATGACAGTCAAATGAGGCTATTCTTGGCACTGGCTGGGTGAGATGCTTTTAAATCAGACCAATTATGTCCCTTTCCTTGCATCCGATAACTGGCTATTTTCACGTTTGTGCACAACAAATTTCTTTCAAATCACTCTGGGCCCTTAAGTTGAATTAGTAATGGGGTTAAATGTGGAAAAGACACTCTGAATCTCAGTATGCTTCAGTTTGGCTTACATCAGACCAAACTGCCCATTCTGAGTGCACAAACCTCTGATAGCTGCATCTGATGTCTAGCTTTTATGGTTTTGTTCGATCAAGAGTACCTCTTCATGCTTGTATTACATAATGACTTTCAAGGTAATCTCTTACTACAAAATGTATCATCTTTACCTCTTCAAGTAAGCAAACATCACCAGAATAGATCCTATTAAAGTCGCTCCACAGAAAAAATGCTTTCAGAAGTGCAACTATCTTACAGCAGCACACAACTAACGATGAGTACGTTTACATGGACAACGATAAAAATAGACGAAAACATTCAAAACTAATATCAGTTTTTTAGCTAAAGATAACAACAACAACAACAACATACAATGCCTCCGTGAATGCCTGTTCTTTTAACCTGCATATTGAGTGTTACTATATCTACAATTTTTTATATTCCTATAATCATCATCTCCTCTTCATATAAAGTCTCTAAAGCTCTCTGATTTCAGTTACAAATATCAAAGAATATTATAGAATATCAAGATTTTGTAGAAACATTCCATTTACAGTCAGAAATGATTCATTTATTCTGCAATGATTATTCAGCAAAAGTGTCCAATAACATTGGAGTTATAAATAGGTGTTCAGATGACGGCTCTCATGAATCGACACAGCATGTTAAATAAAACAGTATGCAAGAACAGGCTACTTCATCTCATGTGAATGTACATTGGTTTTTGTCAAAAGTACTATTCTTTTTTTCATATAAAACTTTTTACTGAGAGAAAATTTACTTGAAACATAAGAGAAACCATTTACCTGAAAGAAACATGCATTACATTTCTATTCAAAACATAAACCGAAGAGATATACAAAAGATCATATAGGGGTCAAGATGAATTGGTCCTCACGATGAGGTCAAATTGGAAAAAGAAGTGTAGATGTGGCCAGTAATGGCCTTGCACAGAACAACCCCTGGAAGCAACTCAATGGATCAGTGAATGTGCTAATGGGCCTGCAGCTTCTCATCGAGCTGGTAGAGCAAGCAGCACAGATTCATTAGAGTCTGGGGACACACTATTAAATGGTTTGCACTGTATGATGACAGTCAAATGAGGCTATTCTTGGCACTGGCTGGGTGAGATGCTTTTAAATCAGACCAATTATGTCCCTTTCCTTGCATCCGATAACTGGCTATTTTCACGTTTGTGCACAACAAATTTCTTTCAAATCACTCTGGGCCCTTAAGTTGAATTAGTAATGGGGTTAAATGTGGAAAAGACACTCTGAATCTCAGTATGCTTCAGTTTGGCTTACATCAGACCAAACTGCCCATTCTGAGTGCACAAACCTCTGATAGCTGCATCTGATGTCTAGCTTTTATGGTTTTGTTCGATCAAGAGTACCTCTTCATGCTTGTATTACATAATGACTTTCAAGGTAATCTCTTACTACAAAATGTATCATCTTTACCTCTTCAAGTAAGCAAACATCACCAGAATAGATCCTATTAAAGTCGCTCCACAGAAAAAATGCTTTCAGAAGTGCAACTATCTTACAGCAGCACACAACTAACGATGAGTACGTTTACATGGACAACAATACTCCGATTTTAATACGATTAAGACAATACTCTGATTAAGAATCTACCATGTAAACAGATTTTTGATTACCTTTATCCGGCTAAAGTCATAATCGAAGTAAACAGAAATCGAATTAAGACATGTGGAGTATTCCTATTTTAGTCGCATTACTGAAGTGCAGTATAGACATGTAAACACCTTAATCACATTATTACCATCGTGTAGGACTTTTCGCCACATTTTGCGACAGGATACACACACGGCAGTGCTCAACCGTTTGACGGCAAATAAAAGAGCTTCAACACTGCCATCGTCTGTATGCACGTTCAAATAATTAACTGCACTTCAAGCTTTCATAAAATTAAAAACGAAACACCCAAAACTGTACATGGCATCATCACGAAGACGAACTATATGTTTATACGTGAAATTCCGGAGGGACGTCGGATGTCGTCACGTGGGGGCGTAATGACGTGTGCCATTAATCGAACTATGTACTATAACATGTAAAACGGTATCATGAAAGGAATACTCTAAAAGCAACTCATGTAAACACCATAATCATAATATTGGCTTATTTAGAATAAGGTAAATAATTAGATTACTGATGTCCATGTAAACATAGTCAGTGAGAAGAAGCAATAAGTTATGGCTCAGATTTCAACTACCCTCGCTGACTCTTAATTAAAATGACTGAGAAAATGTGAAAATAAAAGATATTTTTCTTTGAATGCATGTTCTCCTCAGAACAGGTCTGGATGCAAAGATATATCAGTTACAACTTATAAAAATGTAACAAAATCGTTACACTTTACATCGGTTTTAAAGTTTAAATGTGTTCATTAGTGAATTAACATTTGTTTCTGAAGCTCAACATGTACATGATACCAATGTATATTTCATAGATTCAATCCCACTGCTAAATTGTATAGCATGAATGCACTATAAGTAGCTTTGCATTAAAGTGTCTACCAAATTCATGAATGTAAACATTTCCTTATCATAACCACACAATAATCTTTGTGCGCCATTCCCTCTTTCCTTAGTAATTATTTATCCTGGTGTCAAAACAAAAAGCCTTTTTAACACTGTATATCTTGTATACTGAGATCAAATCTTTATCTATACATCTTTCTCAGTGTATACGTGGGCTGGTTTAGAAGTTAAGGTTGTTTATTCAGATTACATGAGAGTGGATTTATATCTCCCTTCATCTGTTCATCTCATAAACACTCGCGCTAAGGACAGACAGCAGTCTCTAATGATCTGTGAAACACTCAAAATAGCTTGACAATTGCCTTGAGAGGCTGTGAGAAAAGCAGCATTCGTTCTCGCTTTGTCTCGCAGACACTCATTCCCACCTCAGGCTTGAAAGAAACTCAATGTTTTATAGATCAAAATCTGTCTGAAGACATCAGCGTAATCAAGGTCTTTTCAAGCGAGTGGGCCGCAGCGAGAGACATTACCAACACTGACTTTCTAAATAATGTAATTTCATCTGGCTTGTCAATGTGGAATTCAGCCTTTAGCTAGATGACATAAGATCTTGTAGATAAATTTAACATTGTTTGTTTAACCGCTAACACTCTTCCTACTAAAAAATGCTCACTTAACACTGTTTTTAACACTGAAATGGCTTGAATTGCCAGGCCTACATACAATCAGTGCCCATAGAATCTGAACAGCTGTTACTCAAAGTTCTTAACATTTCCTGCCACTTGAATGGTTATTTATTACATATTTTGGACACCAATATGAGCAGTACACTTAGTTCTGTTTAACCATTTTTTACTACACTTAAATCCATTCCACAGATTTTACCCCAAATCTGTTTAGAAAATGTGGAAAAAGTAATGAACTAATTAGAATGTGATGGAAAATGATTAAATTGTGCAAACTTCAGTGTTACATATTACAACTAAATATACAAAAAAAAGAGAGAGAAAATGGTGTATGTAAATGCGGTGTAATAAGTATGCTATAAGTAACTAAGCTTCGTCAAAATTTTACAATGGGTGTTTTAAACTATGATCTTTTCTATATTAGAAAGCTTTGGCTTGACTAAGCTCAGATTCAGAGAAATCAGAGAATATCATGTCCAACTATTTATAAATCTTGTTTCAGGGTTAAAGTCAAAAATGAAAACTGTGTAATCTTTTACTTAGCCTCACATCATTCCAAACCTGCATGACTTTCTCAAAATATCTTCTTCTGTGTTCTACAGAAGAAAAAGTTGTTGGAACAACATGAGAGTGAGTAAATGATGAATGAATTTCCTAAAATTTTCTGGTGAACTATTCCTTTAATGTGTTTTGCCTTTTTAGGGTATACAGTCAATTCTAAAGTGCACTGTAAATTCCTTATTATGCTAAAAAATATAGATAGTCAACGATATTTGCTGTAAGATTGTACAGCAGAACTAAACTATTCCATTATGTAAGATTGTACCGCATAACTAAACTATTACATACAGGTTTATACTGTCAGCAAATGTATTATTTAAACAAAAGAAAATTTTATAAGCATATAAACTTGTCATGAACATACATGTGCACAGTACTATTAAAGAAAAGACACTTTCAACCCTATGCATGTACTATCAGCCCCGTCTGAAGGATTTCACAAACATTAAAAGCCCCTTCACATCACTATTCATAAAACTGCTTAGAAAAAAAATCTACATCCACTTCTGTAATTAAAACTATTAATTCATCCCACAGGTGAAGTGATTTTTCTTATCTCTTAAAACAACATTCATTGATCTTAGTAACACAGCCAATAAAATTCCAGGATAAGAACATATGACCGACATTGAGGGTGTTTCCATGGCAACAACGGCCTCCTGGAATACATGTCACGCATCTAAATTGCTTGCCAAAAACACCCGCACTCAGAAGAGGGCATAATACTACAACAGAAAGGTGAAGTCACGCTAGTTTAATATTAATATGACTATCCGGGCATCATTTATTCCAATAAACATCTGTTTCAAGAAGGTTCGCTTCTGAAAATATTGGTAAAATAACCATATAAAAACAACAAATGCATGTTTGTATCTTAGCATAACATGCATATATAGACACACAGATACACAAACACTAAATAATGCAAAAAAGATGAATAACCAAAGGAGAAAGGTGATATCTTTGCTTGCATAATGCACTAAGGAGAGCTTTTCTCTCCGTATGTGGTTCTCCAGAGGGACAAAGCCAAGGACATCAATTGAAGCGGTCCTTAATAATATTTCTGCCTTATAGTTCACTCTATAAAGGTGAGAGATAATGAAATCAGCACATCTGAGCTGAGGCCTTGCCAAGGAGTTGGTTTAAAACAAACTTCAAAGAAAAAGACTTTAAAGAAACTGAAAATCCTTCTTCTTTTTTTAAATCTTAAATTTCAGTTAGCTATAATGTACTTAAAGGTGGGATTTAGGCTTTGTTTTGAAGTCTACAATAAGTTCTCCAGGGATGAACCCTGGTCTATTGTGAAATCAACCATTTTACACAACGCCTCCCTTGCCTATGCCAAGATGTATAGATAGAATTACAAACCACAGCCTTTATTTGATGTATTTAAAAAGCCATCAGATTCCTGGCAACAGTACAAACAGAAACACTTACACAGAATAAGACTAATGTACTTCTTGAGTAAATCCAATAATATCTTTACAAATATCACTCTAACCCTCTGAGATTGATTAGACTTTTAGTTACTAAAACATTCAGCATTTAGAACAATTAAGTTATAAACATGTAACAGCTTTACTGTTTTATCAAGAGTGTGCGAGGCATGTAGATGGACAACATATCGAACACTAAAGTGTACAAAGCCGTTTATACCAATGTGGGTTTCTTCAATCAGCACAGACCTTGTCTAAAACCCTCATCACAATAGTCTCAGATCAAAGTGGTTTTTATGGTATTAGAAATTGTGAAGCTCTAACGTTACACTATTACTCATGTCTGCCATAACTTTATAAGAGTAAACAGAAAGTGTATGTACAAACCAAATAGAGTTGATGATTAAGGATAGATTTCTTCCACTTTGACCAATACATTTCCAAATCCTTTTCAGTCAATTACTGCATGAGGACTTTTAAAATGCTTCAAAAACAGACTGATTCGCAAATGCATAATTTAAACCAATTTGTGAACCAGGAATAAAATTAATTTGGTCAAAATTTTGCAAATCTGCGGTTCTACTCTACCTAAGGGCAATTTCCAGAATATTAAACCTTTAAAATTTCATTCATTACATTAATTCCTATGATTTCTAGGCATGGAAAACCTTGAATTTCTTGATATTTTTCTTATTTCCAGATTTCCTTGATATTTCCATTTTATATTTTGTATGGAATATTGCATGTTAACCAAAGTAAGATATGGAACCTGTACAAATAAACAATATTCAAGTAATACAGCATTCAACTAAGTCAAACGATTTGATCTCTTAACTTAAGAGTACTTGATGCGCTGGCAAAATCTTCTCTCATTTTATTAATAAATAAACCACATTTCCTCAAAAAGCCTCAAGGTGTTGCACCATGGTTCAGTGCTGAACCAACACTCAGAAAGTGCACAAACAACATTTGGATATCGCCCGTTCAGTGCTTACTCAGTTCCAGGATGAGAATTTACAGACACCTGCCAACATCTCACCTCAAACAGCAGTATAATCTAAAGCAAATGATGTGTCCAATACTGCATTGGAATACAAATAGAAAACTGATTGATGGGTCAACATGAGCTTTCAAATAAAGTCATATCGCATTCTTTGAGTCTGGATAGATGAGCAGACCAACTGTGACAACTTGGTTAGCAAATAGATCATTAGTTAAGATTATATTTTACAAACATAGAATGAAGCAAGATGACTCATTACGTTTCCAATGGGTCAGTAAACATGTTATGTTGTTCAATAAGTTATACACAACCATAACATCAAATATTGCGCCTCCAAGTGTTTCATTGCTCGGTTTAGTGATCAAAACACATATTTAGTCCTTGAACTACGTAACTTAAGTACTGTCTGAACTCCTCTTCTACTCATAAAAAACCCTTCATGAACTACCGGCTAAATTTGGACATTAATGTTTGTAAAGTCAATGAGAAAACAACAAATGGATTGTGAATTATTAAAAATACGTAACACTCCACACATTTTTCCTCTCAGATGTTTCACGTTAGTTAACCGAGTTATGTACGTTTCGGACCAAAAAGTTGAGCTGTTTATCTTTTCCTGACCCACATTACTTAACCAACACCAACCTCCACCCCTCAAGTCTGTAAATACGGCATATTATTCGTGACAACTCGGGGAATTGTAGAAAACTTAGTAGTAACTACACAATCCGGACGTAACATTTCAAACGAGCAGCGACCCGCACGAGAGCCTCAGAGAACAACAGCAGTCTCGCGCGCCCGACTGAGTGTCTGTCTGTCCGCGTGCGTGCATGGCGGCAGGAAGACATAAAAGTCACGCTCGTCCCTGCAATTACACATCAAAACACATGCACCTCAGCTTATTAAGATAATATAGCCACGAGTGAAAGGGAAGACAGTGCCACCAAGGACAGGGGGCATGCACACGCACACACACTGTCCTTCGAGAATTGATCCCATCCCCCCTGCACGCACGCACGCACGCACGCACACACACACACACACACACACACACACACACATA
>NW_015552531.1:208695-214158 GCF_001515605.1 Sinocyclocheilus anshuiensis | reverse complement strand
GTGTAGGACTTTTCGCCGCATTTTGCGACAGGATACACACACGGCAGTGCTCAACCGTTTGACGGCAAATAAAAGAGCTTCAACACTGCCATCGTCTGTATGCACGTTCAAATAATTAACTGCACTTCAAGCTTTCATAAAATTAAAAACGAAACACCCAAAACTGTACATGGCATCATCACGAAGACGAACTATATGTTTATACGTGAAATTCCGGAGGGACGTCGGATGTCGTCACGTGGGGGCGTAATGACGTGTGCCATTAATCGAACTATGTACTATAACATGTAAAACGGTATCATGAAAGGAATACTCTAAAAGCAACTCATGTAAACACCATAATCATAATATTGGCTTATTTAGAATAAGGTAAATAATTAGATTACTGATGTCCATGTAAACATAGTCAGTGAGAAGAAGCAATAAGTTATGGCTCAGATTTCAACTACCCTCGCTGACTCTTAATTAAAATGACTGAGAAAATGTGAAAATAAAAGATATTTTTCTTTGAATGCATGTTCTCCTCAGAACAGGTCTGGATGCAAAGATATATCAGTTACAACTTATAAAAATGTAACAAAATCGTTACACTTTACATCGGTTTTAAAGTTTAAATGTGTTCATTAGTGAATTAACATTTGTTTCTGAAGCTCAACATGTACATGATACCAATGTATATTTCATAGATTCAATCCCACTGCTAAATTGTATAGCATGAATGCACTATAAGTAGCTTTGCATTAAAGTGTCTACCAAATTCATGAATGTAAACATTTCCTTATCATAACCACACAATAATCTTTGTGCGCCATTCCCTCTTTCCTTAGTAATTATTTATCCTGGTGTCAAAACAAAAAGCCTTTTTAACACTGTATATCTTGTATACTGAGATCAAATCTTTATCTATACATCTTTCTCAGTGTATACGTGGGCTGGTTTAGAAGTTAAGGTTGTTTATTCAGATTACATGAGAGTGGATTTATATCTCCCTTCATCTGTTCATCTCATAAACACTCGCGCTAAGGACAGACAGCAGTCTCTAATGATCTGTGAAACACTCAAAATAGCTTGACAATTGCCTTGAGAGGCTGTGAGAAAAGCAGCATTCGTTCTCGCTTTGTCTCGCAGACACTCATTCCCACCTCAGGCTTGAAAGAAACTCAATGTTTTATAGATCAAAATCTGTCTGAAGACATCAGCGTAATCAAGGTCTTTTCAAGCGAGTGGGCCGCAGCGAGAGACATTACCAACACTGACTTTCTAAATAATGTAATTTCATCTGGCTTGTCAATGTGGAATTCAGCCTTTAGCTAGATGACATAAGATCTTGTAGATAAATTTAACATTGTTTGTTTAACCGCTAACACTCTTCCTACTAAAAAATGCTCACTTAACACTGTTTTTAACACTGAAATGGCTTGAATTGCCAGGCCTACATACAATCAGTGCCCATAGAATCTGAACAGCTGTTACTCAAAGTTCTTAACATTTCCTGCCACTTGAATGGTTATTTATTACATATTTTGGACACCAATATGAGCAGTACACTTAGTTCTGTTTAACCATTTTTTACTACACTTAAATCCATTCCACAGATTTTACCCCAAATCTGTTTAGAAAATGTGGAAAAAGTAATGAACTAATTAGAATGTGATGGAAAATGATTAAATTGTGCAAACTTCAGTGTTACATATTACAACTAAATATACAAAAAAAAGAGAGAGAAAATGGTGTATGTAAATGCGGTGTAATAAGTATGCTATAAGTAACTAAGCTTCGTCAAAATTTTACAATGGGTGTTTTAAACTATGATCTTTTCTATATTAGAAAGCTTTGGCTTGACTAAGCTCAGATTCAGAGAAATCAGAGAATATCATGTCCAACTATTTATAAATCTTGTTTCAGGGTTAAAGTCAAAAATGAAAACTGTGTAATCTTTTACTTAGCCTCACATCATTCCAAACCTGCATGACTTTCTCAAAATATCTTCTTCTGTGTTCTACAGAAGAAAAAGTTGTTGGAACAACATGAGAGTGAGTAAATGATGAATGAATTTCCTAAAATTTTCTGGTGAACTATTCCTTTAATGTGTTTTGCCTTTTTAGGGTATACAGTCAATTCTAAAGTGCACTGTAAATTCCTTATTATGCTAAAAAATATAGATAGTCAACGATATTTGCTGTAAGATTGTACAGCAGAACTAAACTATTCCATTATGTAAGATTGTACCGCATAACTAAACTATTACATACAGGTTTATACTGTCAGCAAATGTATTATTTAAACAAAAGAAAATTTTATAAGCATATAAACTTGTCATGAACATACATGTGCACAGTACTATTAAAGAAAAGACACTTTCAACCCTATGCATGTACTATCAGCCCCGTCTGAAGGATTTCACAAACATTAAAAGCCCCTTCACATCACTATTCATAAAACTGCTTAGAAAAAAAATCTACATCCACTTCTGTAATTAAAACTATTAATTCATCCCACAGGTGAAGTGATTTTTCTTATCTCTTAAAACAACATTCATTGATCTTAGTAACACAGCCAATAAAATTCCAGGATAAGAACATATGACCGACATTGAGGGTGTTTCCATGGCAACAACGGCCTCCTGGAATACATGTCACGCATCTAAATTGCTTGCCAAAAACACCCGCACTCAGAAGAGGGCATAATACTACAACAGAAAGGTGAAGTCACGCTAGTTTAATATTAATATGACTATCCGGGCATCATTTATTCCAATAAACATCTGTTTCAAGAAGGTTCGCTTCTGAAAATATTGGTAAAATAACCATATAAAAACAACAAATGCATGTTTGTATCTTAGCATAACATGCATATATAGACACACAGATACACAAACACTAAATAATGCAAAAAAGATGAATAACCAAAGGAGAAAGGTGATATCTTTGCTTGCATAATGCACTAAGGAGAGCTTTTCTCTCCGTATGTGGTTCTCCAGAGGGACAAAGCCAAGGACATCAATTGAAGCGGTCCTTAATAATATTTCTGCCTTATAGTTCACTCTATAAAGGTGAGAGATAATGAAATCAGCACATCTGAGCTGAGGCCTTGCCAAGGAGTTGGTTTAAAACAAACTTCAAAGAAAAAGACTTTAAAGAAACTGAAAATCCTTCTTCTTTTTTTAAATCTTAAATTTCAGTTAGCTATAATGTACTTAAAGGTGGGATTTAGGCTTTGTTTTGAAGTCTACAATAAGTTCTCCAGGGATGAACCCTGGTCTATTGTGAAATCAACCATTTTACACAACGCCTCCCTTGCCTATGCCAAGATGTATAGATAGAATTACAAACCACAGCCTTTATTTGATGTATTTAAAAAGCCATCAGATTCCTGGCAACAGTACAAACAGAAACACTTACACAGAATAAGACTAATGTACTTCTTGAGTAAATCCAATAATATCTTTACAAATATCACTCTAACCCTCTGAGATTGATTAGACTTTTAGTTACTAAAACATTCAGCATTTAGAACAATTAAGTTATAAACATGTAACAGCTTTACTGTTTTATCAAGAGTGTGCGAGGCATGTAGATGGACAACATATCGAACACTAAAGTGTACAAAGCCGTTTATACCAATGTGGGTTTCTTCAATCAGCACAGACCTCGTCTAAAACCCTCATCACAATAGTCTCAGATCAAAGTGGTTTTTATGGTATTAGAAATTGTGAAGCTCTAACGTTACACTATTACTCATGTCTGCCATAACTTTATAAGAGTAAACAGAAAGTGTATGTACAAACCAAATAGAGTTGATGATTAAGGATAGATTTCTTCCACTTTGACCAATACATTTCCAAATCCTTTTCAGTCAATTACTGCATGAGGACTTTTAAAATTATTTTTTTGACTGATTCGCAAATGCATAATTTAAACCAATTTGTGAACCAGGAATAAAATTAATTTGGTCAAAATTTTGCAAATCTGCGGTTCTACTCTACCTAAGGGCAATTTCCAGAATATTAAACCTTTAAAATTTCATTCATTACATTAATTCCTATGATTTCTAGGCATGGAAAACCTTGAATTTCTTGATATTTTTCTTATTTCCAGATTTCCTTGATATTTCCATTTTATATTTTGTATGGAATATTGCATGTTAACCAAAGTAAGATATGGAACCTGTACAAATAAACAATATTCAAGTAATACAGCATTCAACTAAGTCAAACGATTTGATCTCTTAACTTAAGAGTACTTGATGCGCTGGCAAAATCTTCTCTCATTTTATTAATAAATAAACCACATTTCCTCAAAAAGCCTCAAGGTGTTGCACCATGGTTCAGTGCTGAACCAACACTCAGAAAGTGCACAAACAACATTTGGATATCGCCCGTTCAGTGCTTACTCAGTTCCAGGATGAGAATTTACAGACACCTGCCAACATCTCACCTCAAACAGCAGTATAATCTAAAGCAAATGATGTGTCCAATACTGCATTGGAATACAAATAGAAAACTGATTGATGGGTCAACATGAGCTTTCAAATAAAGTCATATCGCATTCTTTGAGTCTGGATAGATGAGCAGACCAACTGTGACAACTTGGTTAGCAAATAGATCATTAGTTAAGATTATATTTTACAAACATAGAATGAAGCAAGATGACTCATTACGTTTCCAATGGGTCAGTAAACATGTTATGTTGTTCAATAAGTTATACACAACCATAACATCAAATATTGCGCCTCCAAGTGTTTCATTGCTCGGTTTAGTGATCAAAACACATATTTAGTCCTTGAACTACGTAACTTAAGTACTGTCTGAACTCCTCTTCTACTCATAAAAAACCCTTCATGAACTACCGGCTAAATTTGGACATTAATGTTTGTAAAGTCAATGAGAAAACAACAAATGGATTGTGAATTATTAAAAATACGTAACACTCCACACATTTTTCCTCTCAGATGTTTCACGTTAGTTAACCGAGTTATGTACGTTTCGGACCAAAAAGTTGAGCTGTTTATCTTTTCCTGACCCACATTACTTAACCAACACCAACCTCCACCCCTCAAGTCTGTAAATACGGCATATTATTCGTGACAACTCGGGGAATTGTAGAAAACTTAGTAGTAACTACACAATCCGGACGTAACATTTCAAACGAGCAGCGACCCGCACGAGAGCCTCAGAGAACAACAGCAGTCTCGCGCGCCCGACTGAGTGTCTGTCTGTCCGCGTGCGTGCATGGCGGCAGGAAGACATAAAAGTCACGCTCGTCCCTGCAATTACACATCAAAACACATGCACCTCAGCTTATTAAGATAATATAGCCACGAGTGAAAGGGAAGACAGTGCCACCAAGGACAGGGGGCATGCACACGCACACACACTGTCCTTCGAGAATTGATCCCATCCCCCCTGCACGCACGCACGCACGCACGCACACACACACACACACACACACACACACACACATA
>NW_015552531.1:206601-208559 GCF_001515605.1 Sinocyclocheilus anshuiensis | reverse complement strand
GTCTAAAACCCTCATCACAATAGTCTCAGATCAAAGTGGTTTTTATGGTATTAGAAATTGTGAAGCTCTAACGTTACACTATTACTCATGTCTGCCATAACTTTATAAGAGTAAACAGAAAGTGTATGTACAAACCAAATAGAGTTGATGATTAAGGATAGATTTCTTCCACTTTGACCAATACATTTCCAAATCCTTTTCAGTCAATTACTGCATGAGGACTTTTAAAATGCTTCAAAAACAGACTGATTCGCAAATGCATAATTTAAACCAATTTGTGAACCAGGAATAAAATTAATTTGGTCAAAATTTTGCAAATCTGCGGTTCTACTCTACCTAAGGGCAATTTCCAGAATATTAAACCTTTAAAATTTCATTCATTACATTAATTCCTATGATTTCTAGGCATGGAAAACCTTGAATTTCTTGATATTTTTCTTATTTCCAGATTTCCTTGATATTTCCATTTTATATTTTGTATGGAATATTGCATGTTAACCAAAGTAAGATATGGAACCTGTACAAATAAACAATATTCAAGTAATACAGCATTCAACTAAGTCAAACGATTTGATCTCTTAACTTAAGAGTACTTGATGCGCTGGCAAAATCTTCTCTCATTTTATTAATAAATAAACCACATTTCCTCAAAAAGCCTCAAGGTGTTGCACCATGGTTCAGTGCTGAACCAACACTCAGAAAGTGCACAAACAACATTTGGATATCGCCCGTTCAGTGCTTACTCAGTTCCAGGATGAGAATTTACAGACACCTGCCAACATCTCACCTCAAACAGCAGTATAATCTAAAGCAAATGATGTGTCCAATACTGCATTGGAATACAAATAGAAAACTGATTGATGGGTCAACATGAGCTTTCAAATAAAGTCATATCGCATTCTTTGAGTCTGGATAGATGAGCAGACCAACTGTGACAACTTGGTTAGCAAATAGATCATTAGTTAAGATTATATTTTACAAACATAGAATGAAGCAAGATGACTCATTACGTTTCCAATGGGTCAGTAAACATGTTATGTTGTTCAATAAGTTATACACAACCATAACATCAAATATTGCGCCTCCAAGTGTTTCATTGCTCGGTTTAGTGATCAAAACACATATTTAGTCCTTGAACTACGTAACTTAAGTACTGTCTGAACTCCTCTTCTACTCATAAAAAACCCTTCATGAACTACCGGCTAAATTTGGACATTAATGTTTGTAAAGTCAATGAGAAAACAACAAATGGATTGTGAATTATTAAAAATACGTAACACTCCACACATTTTTCCTCTCAGATGTTTCACGTTAGTTAACCGAGTTATGTACGTTTCGGACCAAAAAGTTGAGCTGTTTATCTTTTACTGACCCACATTACTTAACCAACACCAACCTCCACCCCTCAAGTCTGTAAATACGGCATATTATTCGTGACAACTCGGGGAATTGTAGAAAACTTAGTAGTAACTACACAATCCGGACGTAACATTTCAAACGAGCAGCGACCCGCACGAGAGCCTCAGAGAACAACAGCAGTCTCGCGCGCCCGACTGAGTGTCTGTCTGTCCGCGTGCGTGCATGGCGGCAGGAAGACATAAAAGTCACGCTCGTCCCTGCAATTACACATCAAAACACATGCACCTCAGCTTATTAAGATAATATAGCCACGAGTGAAAGGGAAGACAGTGCCACCAAGGACAGGGGGCATGCACACGCACACACACTGTCCTTCGAGAATTGATCCCATCCCCCCGCTTTTACCGCAACGAAATGGCGCGATGGGAGACTGATCTGAGGTCGCCTCCTGGTGGACAGAGGATCTTTTTACACAAGGCAAAAATAAAAGCCTTGCTTGGAAGAGATAAAGTTGACCGTGCCTGAGGTTGCCTTTTGTATCACTCATGATCATTTGTGTTACTACAGGCATTTTCCCAAGCACATCAACAAAAAAATAC
>NW_015552531.1:163398-205329 GCF_001515605.1 Sinocyclocheilus anshuiensis | reverse complement strand
TCTGTACCCAGACTTTCATTCATTCATAAATTATAATAAGTTGTATTTTCTCCTTCTCTCTCTATATATTTTTTTAGATTATTGATGATTTTTTTTTCTTTCATTGCAATGAAATGTATTGCATTGTAACACTTTTAGAAATTATTTTTAGTATGGGAACATTTCATAGAATGTTTACATGCAAAAAATGCAAATTATACAAATTATATACAAATAAAAAGAATTATTATATACAAAGTATTAAGACAAATTATAATTGTATTAACAGGACAAAATTTGTAATTAGCAATATGAGGTATTTTTAAATGTAAATACGTTTACATGTATTATGCACAAAATTATTTTTGCATCAGTGTTTTTCAGCTGATTGGTCATGACCGAAAAATCACAAAATAAAAAAACAAACAAACATGCATTTTGTCTATTGATGTTAAATACTTTGAATAAATTGATTTAAATAAATAACTCCATATTAGCTAAGCATTAAACAACATTTGCCCCTGGCTGCACATACAGGTACTGTATCTGATGGCTTACAGGTCATTATGGTGTCTGTAGAGCCACTAAACCCATACTAAACATAGATAAGCCTAGAATAGAATAATATGAAATAGCCTATGACATTCTATATATATATATATATATATATATAGTAGGACCAAGATACACCTGTGTTCAGTCTGTCAGACATTACTGGGATGGTGGATAGGTTATAAAAACATATGTCATTGCATTACTCTTGCACATTTTAAATTATTGCAATATGCAATAAGAGGTTTGAGAACAACAGCACATTTATAAGCGATCAGAAGTCCTTTTTGGCCGTTATCAGTATCCGTAGTCTATCTCAACCAACCAAAAAATCTCACAGATGAAACGGAAGCACAAAATGTTTTAATACAGCTCAGACATCCACTCACACACACAAGTCACACGCTGCTCAGGGAAGATCCTGATTGGTTACATTCCTTATCAACTGTAGTCCTTCCTACCAGTGCTGCCATCTTTACAAAAACATTTAATACATTTAAACACATCTACGTATATTATGCACCAACATAATTTACATCAGTGTAAAAAAAGCGTCTGTTGTGATGAGGTCATGGACAAGTAATAAAAATAAATAAAAAAGCTTCTGTTTACAAAAAAATGCAATGAACCAGATGAGAACCACTGCTTTACGGCTTTAAATTTAAGTACCTTATGCCATCATGCAATACCATAACTACCAAAAAGCTTTTAACTTTTCAATTTTATCCTCATTTATGGACGCCAGAGCACTCCCAATTCGTTGTCTTATGGCGCCCCCTATCGACAGCCTTCGTTGAACTGCAGCCAAACGCGAGTAGAACATACAGCCGTTGAGTTACTGAAAGGGCCGCAGTGGAGAGTGGGCGGGCTAGTCAATAAAGCGGCTCTGGGCGGGAGTTCGTGGTGCGCTTTTGGCCGAGAGAGTGAAGCTTAACTCCGGACACAAATACACGGGGAGGGAAGAGGCGTGTGACTCAGTTCCTTATCATATCCCAGTTGAACTAGCACGTACGTTATAGTTAGTCGCATTTCTCCCACTGAGGCTCGAGCCGTTTTAAAGAATAACACGCATTCAATCTCGTGTTGTTACCATCTCGACAACAAACGTTAGCCAGTCACTTAAACATCACCAAACAGACCTTTAAAGTTCACTATCAGGCCTGATACCGAGGAGCTGGTGGTACTTGGAGGCTATTGAAGGTTTTGTCGTGGTTTGAAAGTTTCCTGCAAGGATTTCTGGATTTCTTTTCTAAGTTTTGTTCGTGGAAGTCAGACGTTCGGGCCGCAAACAGTCTCCCGTGCGCGGAGAGCAGAAACAGGTGAGTGGAAACTCAAACGCACGATTATTGCGCTAATCTAATCACAAATTTCAACCTTATATAGTTTTAGGCAGTCATTTGATCCAAAAATGAATACCTGAAGTGTTTTTTCACCATTTGAATTTAGCAACTTGCGCTAACTGTATAGGCTAGCTGTATTGCTTCTCAATATCTGCCAGTCTTTAGCATGTAAGCTAACACAGACACTCTTATTGTTTTTCTGTTTAAATAAGCTGTTTGATGGATGTTTAACATTCTATGTTTGGTAGTTGAAGATTTGAAGAATTGTAAAGTTTGTTTTTGATGTGTTCGTGTGCAGTTAACTTTATAGAAAAGGATAGTTTGACTGCTAGCAGCCGTCTGTTGTGTTTGTGGGTTTGGCCTGCAGTATTCATGTGCTTTGGCAGATGGGTAGAGTTGATTTGACATCTTCAATACATATGTAATTTTTAATCATCATTTAGTTTGCATATGGTTCTTACATAA
The DNA here is from genome assembly GCF_001515605.1 of Sinocyclocheilus anshuiensis. Lineage (NCBI taxonomy): Eukaryota > Metazoa > Chordata > Actinopteri > Cypriniformes > Cyprinidae > Sinocyclocheilus > Sinocyclocheilus anshuiensis. The sequence goes on along the minus strand of NW_015552531.1, from coordinate 202,993 downwards.
ACAGCATTTAAATATTGGTCATTTTAAATGGTTATGCATTGCGGTGCAGTCATGTTTACGTACTGTCATAATGTAAACATCCACCATGTGTCATTGAAAGGACTGTCTTCGCATTTGACGGATGAAATGTATGTTTTTTTTAATGTTAACACGGTCAAGCAAATGTTAATATTCTTTTCCCCTATGTGCTTAATTAAATTTTAAGTGCATTACATGTTTTTGTTTAAGCACATGGTACAGTGGTCTTATTTTGGATGTTTATGCATTATTGATGTTTGTTTACTTAAATGTGACTATATAGTATTTTATAACAGTTGTTTTGATTGCAGTATAGTTGCTTTTTACTCAGATTCTGTTTAAATAACTATACGAGTATTTTAAGGGGTCATATGATGCGATTTCAAGTTGTCCTTTCTCTTTGGATATTTAAAGAATTTACCACTGATGATTTAAATGCGAGTTTTGAGCAGTGTAGAGTAGCGCTTGTTGTTTGTAATTTCTCCGATCACAAACATGGTTTTATGTTTACGCGGCGCGATGCAACGCAACGCGTACAAAGACCGTATAAGTAATTATAATCCTTAATTATGTCCCCACTGGATGCAACAAATGCCTTGTTTATAATGGGTTTTATTGGTTTTGTCTCGTCGCGCTGGGACATGGCATCACAGTATGGTAGGGGCATAACATTTCCGTCACACGCTTGAGGTATTCGGCCAATCACAATGCACTAGGTAGCTGGCCAATCAGAGCACACCTCGCTTTTCAGACCGATGAGCTTTGTAAAAATCGACGCGTTTCAGAAAGGCGGGGCATAGAGGAGCAACAATAATGTACAGCATGTGGAAAATAATGTGTTTTTTGAACCTTAAACTGCATAAACACATTTCATTACACAAAATACATAAAATAATGATCTTTTTAGCAACATCATATGACCCCTTTAAAGAATGAGTTTCTCATGAATGCAATCTTGCTGTCTGTAGATTTCAAACAGTTTTCAGTAGAGCTCCTTTTTCAGCATTTTAAGCGGTTGTAGGTTTTGATGAGGTCAGCTCATTCAGAGATGCTTTCCACAGTAGTTACATTGACCAGTCAGCTCTACTGTACAAAAAAAAAAAACCTCAGAAGTTTTAAGAATTTGTATATATTGTCAAAACTATAATTGGAAAACCAAATGGTGGAATGGTTTTATGTTTTTAAATGACATTTTATAATATAAACAATTGTGAATAGGATCCGTAAGATGAAGTGTTTTAAAAAAATATTTTATGCTTACCAAGGCTGCATTTATTTGATAAATACAGTAAAAATGGTAATATTGTGAAATGTTATTATAATTTAAAATAGCTGTAATTAATACGTCTGTGATAATAAAGCAGAATTTTCAGCAGCCATTACTCCAGTCTTTCTGCAGTGTCACATGATCTTTCAGAAATCATTTTAATATGCTGATTTGGTCCTCAAGAAACATTTCACGTTATTATCAAAGTTGAAAACAGTTGTGCAGCTTAATGTTTTTGTGGAAATTGTGATTAATTTTTTCATGTTGAATAGAAAGTTCAAAACAACAGCATTTATTTGAAATCTTACTGTCAAATACTGAATAAAAGTATTCATTTATTTTACAAATCCCCCAAACTTTTGAACAGTTTTGGAAGTGTAAATGTAATTGGTTGGTAATAACAATTTCTACTCTCTTCCTTGGTGTATATGCATGAATAATAATTAATGAATATTGTGCTGTGAATATTGTTGACTCTTATAATTGTCTTGTGATACTTGTGATGCTCCACATTTATGTTGCCTTGTGAATTGATTTTGAACATTTGTAATTTGTAATTGATTTATCTCCATTGTTTCATCATCCACAGTTCCCTGGTGGTCTGGAGAGCTCTGCGTTCGGAGCTAGAACCTGGACATCTCATGACTTCAGACCAGGAAGGAAAAACTATCGTGGAGTCACAGGTGCAGCAGTCACAGGAAGCAAAGGAGAAAGAGATAACCCTTTTGGTAAAGTATAACCTACATATTGCCGGTTAGTCTTTTGACATATGTTAAGTAATTGTGATTAGGGAATAAAAACCTACTAGCGAAACAACTGAGACACCCCGCCCAGCTTTGGGCGTTGTGAAAGGGCTTAACAGGCAGTTGTGTGAACCACCCTTGTGTTTTGAGACCATGCCAAGTTGGTGATCCCATTCATACAATGCAAGTACAGCGTCCATTGAAGCACCAATCATTGGAGAGACTTCGCATTTGAGTGATGGGCCCATGTGAGTCAGCTGTATAATTTTAAATGTGCTATTTTGGGTCTAGGGAGGGGGTAAACAGCCATAGCGTGTGCCTCTGTCTCTCTTTACCTCTCTAAGGAGCTTGTGAGAGGAGCTAGTTTTTGTTCACCGGTTTGCACAGACGTCCTTTCACCAATTAAAATATGGGGTGTTGTTTCAGCAAAGAATTGAACCCTAACCTGGTTAGCGAGAGAACAAGTCTTCTTCAGGCAGCCATTCCTGAGGGCTACACAGCGAAAGACTTCAGAGACTGCGCTTGGGCCGCCACAGATCTGGCCGTCGAGAAGCCTTCTCAAAATGGGAACGTGAACGCTGCTTTGGATACCAGTTGTAATGCTTCCTCCACAAACTTGTTAGCAGGTCTCAACCTCATTAAAGAGGGCAGTAGCAGTGAACAGGAAGGAATGGCATTTTGGGACCCACCTGTCGGCGATCCACCTATCCACAAGGCTGCAGTCCAGAAAGGAAATGCCAGTGAAATGGGGAGAGACAATTGCCAAATTAAGGAAACTGAAATGTTGGATTCTGTGAAACAGAGAATAGCTGAAAATGCCATAATGAGAGCAAAATGGTTTTGTGATGGTCAACAGAATTCCACAGAATTCACTAGAGATGGCAAGAGTGAGAACACCACCCTCGGACGAAATGCCCTGGGCAATAGTCCATTTGGTTTCTCCGTTATTGCAAAAGAGGAACAAGTTAAGACACCGTGGGATGTACAATCAAAACCTGTGTCCACTCCAAAGCATGCCACCTCTCCGTTCAATAAACACTCTGGGAGCTCAATAAATCTGGATGACTCAGAAGAGGGAAATTCTGGACTGTTGATCACTGACCGTGGCTTTAAAAAAGAACAGAGTTACTACAGCATCTGCTTGATTGATTTAGAGGATCTCGGGGGCGAGTGTGGGCACCAGCCCGTGACAGAAGCTGACCCAGTCAGGTACGCAGGTGCACCAGCTGTCTCTGAAAAGACTTTGTTTGATAATTCATTACTGCCGAAAGACCACACAATAACGGGTTCATGGCCTTCACATGAAATTACAGCAACACAACAAACAGAAAAAGGTCCCTCAGAGAGAACTCTAGAGTTTTCTACAAGTCTACCTGTAAATTTAGCACTTCCAAATGAGGAACATGCCCTCCCAGATCTTCTAAAACCATTTCCTGTTCAAGAAAATGAAAAGCCTTTATCTGAAAATGACATTTCCATTTCCTGTACAGATACAGAGAACACACTTTCTCCTTCTGCTGTAGAGGATGCCATTGATCAACCCTCCCCAGATCTGCTGGCGCGAAATGGACAGATGTCTGTTTTGAAGTCAAGTACAGATACCGCATTGCCACAGGGGGAACCTGCTGACCTACTTAACAACCATGATCTTTATAGTAGCTCTGGTTACAAGGCTACAAAACTGGAGAATGGTTCTGAGCTCAACATGCATAACACCATTTTTGATGAATCTATGTTGAGACCACCTCAGCAAGATCTAAATGGTCTTCCGGACGAAGTAGATCTGGAAAATCAATGTAGAAATGATGATAATAGAGAGCCAATGAACCTAAAGGCGGAGAAGAAACCCATTGTGTCAGATAATGTTGATTACTTTATTTCTTCTCTTAGCAGCACAGCAGATAGATCTACAAACCTTAGTGTAGCTGCTGTGGAATCAGATCAATGTGTTTCCAAGAAAACCCCTACTGAGAAAGTTCACAAAAAAACGCCTCAAGCTCTTTCAGCTGTCAGCACATTTGCATTAGAAAAGTTAGTTGAGACAGAGGACCAAAGGTTTTCTTGTAAAGATGCCTCTGAAGACATTGAAAATTTAAGGTTTTGCTCTGAGACCCCACTGGCTTCTGATGAAGAAGACAACCTGTCAAAATCACCTTCGTGTTGTAGAGCTGAAATTGAACCAAGACAAATAGCAACGCAGGAGGAGGTCATTCTGAATGCTTGCCAGTGCAGTATATTGCAAAGTGAATTGCAGACAAATGAATCTCATATTTTCAAGGTTGCTGGTGTGGCTCAGAGTTTGAGCAGTCCATCTCATGCAGAAGGTATTCGTTTAGATCTCACTTGTAATACTGAAGAAGACATGACTTTAAGCACTCATGTCTATACTTGCGGTGTTTTTCCCACTGACCAGACAGAGATTGTGTCAGAATCTTGTGATAATCCAAACGGGGAACAGAATGTAGAACCAAATGCAACGTTTGCAAATGCTGAACCATGTGACATGAGTCCATCTCGGCTTCCTACAAATGCTCTTGTGAACTTTGAGCATCTCCTGGAGGTCACTGGTAAATGTGAAGAAGCTGATTATCACAATGTAAGTTCTTTGAGTTCTTCTGTTGTTGATGACGTTCACGCAATCTCTGTACCTGTACACGGTTCTGATCGTCCTGTTGAGGAAAATGTCTTCCACAGCAATGCCACCTGGTTTGTAAACGCATCACACAATGATGTCTGTAATAAAGGACATCCAGAAAGCGTTGCAGCGAGTTATTTAATACAGGTGGGATTGGGAAGCGAATTGCCTGCAACAGCACAAGAGCAAGTCATGGACAATGAAATGGGAGAGACTTGTTTACAATGTGATGAGAAGACGCATATTGCCAGCAAATGCTTCAGTGAGGATGAACAGAAGGTACTGGCTGAGATTTGTTGGTGTGCTGATGATGGTGAAACCGAAATGTCAGAACTTGAACCGCAGGGAGTCGTACCAACTTTAGAGCTGCTTAATTGCTTAAATGATGGGAATAACAATGACTGTTTGAAATCTGTTTGTTCTGCTAGCAGTGATGTACAAACACTGTCTCAACCACCATGCCAATCTGAAGTTTTGGAGACATTTGATTGCACTTTGTCGTCAATAAACTGCATGAGGGAAAGTGCTTGCCAGTACCTGGACTCTTCTTCAGAACAGCCAGCCAATGACACTCAGAGATCTTCAGCTACATCCATTCAGGAGCACGGAGACCTTCAAGACATGGGGGAAATCAGAGGAGGTGTTTTTGACTGCAACATTCCTCTCGTGACTACTGCAAGACTATCACTTGAAACTGGAGAGGCGCAGACATGTGCCGTACAAGGCCATTGTAGTGATTATGCGTCCATTGAGAGTTCGACAGCTACCATACCTCATGTTTCCCAACTTATAACAAGCAGTCTTGGAGTTCTTGACTTTGATCAGTCTGATTTGAACGTCATTGTTGATGATATCAGTGATAAAGCTGCTTATGTAAATACAGCAATTCCGTTGCCAGTGGAGCCTGACCAGGTTGATATTTATGCCACCTTGCCATCTTACGAGATATATTTCCTCAAAAAAGATAAATTCACAGTTTCGGTGCAGATGGAAAACCCTCAGGGCTCGGGTGAAATGGAGGGAGAGCAAGGCATGCTGAATATGGTGTCAGACCTTCTTGGGAAATCAGAGTTGAGCGATGAGGTGCGCTCTAGTCACTGCCTTCCGGCGTGGGCCAAAGAACCACATGTCCTGTTATCTGATAACGAAATAGAGGCATGTGCGTTGGTGTCAGCATGGGACAATGCTGTCTCTGAGGCTAGCCTTACTGTGCAAAATTATGAAAAGGATGCTGAATCTGACTCTGTTGCTCTCTCAGAGGATTTCCAAACCTCTATGGGTTTCATAGCATCCTACCCATATAACCTGTTAGCGACTGAAGGATCTTGTGTATGGGACTGGCAGAATGCTTGTAGTGAACTCGTAAGTACTTCTCTAGCCAGCTTTGAGCTTGGTTATTCAGTAGCCCTTGAAATTATTTGGACACTTTAGCCACAGTTAAAAGTGTATGAATGTCATTGCATTAGATAACAAAAATATCAAGCCAAATGGCATTTTATTAAAATGAAAAATACAAATTATTTTATTTTTATTATTTTTCAGGTAAGGTTAAGTCATCACAAAGGTTATAAATAAAAACTTTTATGTAATGCAGTAAAATCTACTTTAAAGTGTGGCTTAAGTGGCCACTGTTTTTGTAACTATAATTTAGTGGCGTGACTGTAAAGGCATTGATTCAGCCCACAGTTTAATATACATTTTCTTCATAATCACACACCTAATTGATAACCCATGGTTTTTGCTTTTTGTTTTTAAAGGAATCCTCCAAGATCTCAGACCTTAATCCCAATGCAAAGGCATGGGCCAATTACATGCCTAAACCGGAGGCCTCTGCTCCAACCTGCCCAGATTCTCAGCAGTCATGGGTAGAAGCGGCCAATGACCCTTCAAACTGCATCTCACGAGGTAAACCCTCCAAAAATGATTGTGCTTAAGTTAATTCAGCGTATACCGACCCTATCAGTCTGAGGAGGTTCTGATCATCTATTTGTTTTGTCCATGCTAGGTTATAACAACAGTGAAGGCAAAGGGAACTGGAATGAGGAACAGCAGGTATCTACATCTGTAGAGCTGCCCTTTGCAGCACAGCCAGAATCAGTGTACATGGGAAGCTCAGCCAGTGAGAAGGGCATTGTGTCAAACCAGGATACCAGTATGAAAGGTAATATCCTTTTGCTCTTTTGTTCATTGTTGTCAACCTACTTTTATTTCAGTTATTTACTGTTATGCAGGTTAACTATGGCACAAGATGCCACAATCAATCGTTAAGGATTAATTTCAACTATAGCATTCTTAAATAATCTATCATTTGATTTATTCTTTTGTGCAGGGGTGGATGATTCAGACTCCTCCAGACAGCTTGAAGACCTTCGGGAACAGTTGAAGGCAACACTGGAGTTCTGCCTCTCTAGGTAATTACTAGCATCTTCACAACTGATCACATTGAGACAGCTTATTGATTAGTAACTGGTCCTGTTGGGTGCACTGGCCTGAAGTTCACAGCTTTTTTTAAAAAACATTGGACATATCCATTGAAACATAACATATCCCAACATGGTACCTTAAATCAAGAACAGTGAATTTCTGACTGTTTTGTGTTAATATCTCATTGAGATGTTACAGACTTCACTACTGCAAATGTAAACTAAGAGCATTTAGCATTTGAGTATGTGGGATATGCTTTTCAAGAATCTGAAAAGGCTAGGACATATACTACACTTTTGATCAATTTAATGCATCCTTGCTGAATAAAATAATTAATTTAAAACTATTTAACTAAGCAAAATCACACTGACCCCAAACTTTTGAACTGTAGTTGACGTTCTTAAAAGCTTGCGGATTAGCTTGAATCAGTGTAGGATTGATGGTGACCTGACTCTTATCCTTTTCCAGGGAGAATCTAGCCAATGACATGTACCTCATCTCGCAAATGGACAGTGACCAGTATGTGCCAATAGTGACTTTGGCAAACCTTGATCAAATCAAGAAACTCACCACTGATGTGGATCTCATTGCAGACATCTTAAAAAGTGAGTCTAAAAATCATCACCTTTGCACTTTTATGGGTCGCAGTGCGGCTTTTTGTTTTAGACTCATCAAAATGGGTTTGGTTACACACAGCAGATGAGTCTGACATTAATGATACATTTCTGACTCACCAGAGCTGCCTCTTGTCCAAGTGGACAAATGTGGAGAGAAAGTGCGTCCCAATCAGAACCGCTGCATCGTAATTCTCCGAGAGGTTCCCGAGGCCACTCCTCTGGAGGTATGCATCATGCATCTCTCTTATTCAATAACATCTTTAATTCTCTGACCTTATTTTTGTGCTATGACATTTGGCTTTCATTTTTACAGGAAGTTGAAGCGCTTTTTAAGAGCGATAACTTGCCCAAATTCATCAATTGTGAGTTTGCCTACAATGACAACTGGTTCATCACCTTTGAATCTGAGGCAGATGCTCAGCTGGTAAGAGTCTCCTTTATTGCCCCTGATTTGATAGTCTCAGATTACCGCCTCAGGATTTTTAATAAGCTCTCTTCCTGTTGCTAAACATTGGCACACATCACTCTTTCAGGCATATCAGTATCTCAGAGAAGAGGTGAAAACTTTTCAAGGGAAGCCAATAAAGGTAGAGTGCAGTGCAGCATATGTGACATCACTGAAGGATGTTTTGTGCTATTTTTAAGGACTCGAGGCTTCTCCTTTTTTGCACTTTCAAATAAAGCTTTTTTTTTTGTCCATCTACCAATGTATTCTAGGCTAGAATAAAGGCCAAGGCCATTGCTGTCAATACTTTTGTGCCAAAGAATGGGTATCGGCCAGCGGATGTGTCCTCAAATGTCCAACAGCGCTACACCCCTTACTACATCCCACCGGTGTATGGAGCACAGCAACAGTTTCCTCTTTACAGACTGGTGACGCCTCAGGGCTGGTCCGCTACACAGAGCTACCTGGACCCGACTCTGGTAAGTGCCATGTGTTCTGTTTGGCTCTGAGGAATATCTGAATGGAGCCTGGAGAGGTACTAATCAAGTGTTGTCTACCAACAGGTTACTCCATTTTCCAGCCCTGCGTTCATTAATGGCTTTGCTGGTTCTCCGACATTTAAATCAGCAACATCTCCACTAACTGTCAGACAATATGTACCTCGAATCAGGTACTTTTGTTACAGTGAAAACCATTTGTTATACATTTACACTACCGGCTAAAGAGAGAAATAAATTAATACTTTTCAGCAAGGATGGATTCAAATGATCAAGAGTGACAGTAAAGAATTTTATAATTTGACAAAAGATTTACATTTCAAATACATGTTGTTCTATGGAAAAAATCTTGAAAAAGTGTCATGGTTTTCACAAAAATATTAAGCAGAACAAATGATCAATTTGACATTTTTCAAAATTGATGATAATGTTTCTTGAGCATCAAATTAGCATATTAAAATATTTGTGAAGGATCATGTGACACTGAAGACTAGAGTAATGATGCTGAAAATTCAGCCTTGCATTACAGGAATAATTTACGTTTTAAAATGGTAAAATAGAAAACAGCTGTGTAACCATTCTTTCATCTGTACAGGAACCACAACAAAACACACATTCGACTCACAACAGAACGTGGAACCACTCTGCTGGAAAACCCTGCTGCTTTCTCTACTTTCCCTTCGGAGAGAGTCCCCAATGGGACACGTCCTCCACAGGCTCATCACCTGGGTAGCCGACCTCGACTACCGAGCGGCCCAGGCTATCCGCGCCAGGACCAGGTTGGAAATGGACGAATGGAAGTGAACGGGGCCGATTACTCTCTGAACGCAGGCCGTGGAAGGTAATGCTGTACATCTGCACCAGCTGTTTATTAATTTCATACATATTGTTGTAATACCATATCCAAAAAAGGGGAAAAAAGCATGTAGAGCTCTGTTTCCGTAAGAAATGGTGGTAGCTTTTTCCATATTGTTTGTTTGTTTGTTTGTTTCTTTTGAAGAAGGGGCGGCTATGGATACAGGAAAAGGAGAGATGACAACAAGTTTCCAGTATGTCATTTGCCTTCTTTCAGCTAACACTGCATAGACAAGTGTTTTGTTTAGTTTTACTTTTGATATGATAGAAAACTCTATATACTTCAAGTAAAATATAATATACAGTCAAGCCTGAAGGGCTGAATGTACGCTATCTTGCTTATTACATGGCAAGTAAACAAATAAATGCACATTAAGTATTGATTTGAGTGAAAATGCCAGTTACTTTGTCAAGAAAAAGAACCCAGATTGATACGTAAGACATAAAACTAGCACATCCATGTAAAAAAGAAAAATATCAGTTGCCTGGGTATTTGACCACAGAATGCTGCGATTGACCAATCAGAATAGAGTTTTCCTGTAGTGCTGTAGTGCTGTGTAATATTGAGGAGTTGCCAAAAATGCATTTGAAAGCGTTTCTATCACAGCAGAAACTGAGTTAAAAGTAAATGTGCCAATGCAGGCTCAATTTGTTGCACACATTTCAACTCTTTTTCTGCATGTGTGTTTAACAGAGAGCAGCAACACAGTCACCTCCTCCTGTTCAAGAGCGCAATCCGTCCCCCAGCTTTGAGCTGGGCCTGTCCAGCTTCCCTCCTCTACCTGGAGCAGCAGGAAATCTAAAGCCTGAAGTAAAAACTGAAAACAGCCTTGACAACCGACTGTCTGATGTTGTCACCGGAGCAGTTAAAGACAAGGTTGGCTTTCATTCAGTCTTTCCTTTTGTGCTTGTTAGAGTGCTGCAGCATTAAACTGTCTTTTAATATTCTGAATTTTAAAAAAGGAAGATGAAAAACGTTTCAGGCTTATATTATTTGAATTCTAGATAATTGACCAAATGCACTTGGTTTTTAAATATTAACTTGCACTGAGCATAGAATGCCATGTTCACAGCAGATCTTGCTGTCAGTCATAACCATGACAAGTCCTTGGGTGTTTTGAGCGGTTTAGAGTAAGTGTGTGTGTGAGTTCCTGCTGTCCAGCTGCTATGTTTGTTCATGCTGTCCTTGCCGTAGGAGTTTCACAGAGGCCTCTTTGTCTCTCCACAGCCTCTAAATAAGGATGTGGTCACCAGCCGTGTGATCTCAGGGACCCCCAAAGAATCTGTGCAGGCTGCTCCTGCTCCTGCTGCTCAGACCCCAGTGGACCACCAACACTCACCCTCTCCAGCCCTTACAAAGTGGGTTTTCTTATTCTGAGTAACTAATCAATACATGTGACAAATCTGTTTTCACTTAAAGGTGTTGGAAGTGATTTCAGATGTTAACTAACTTCTGTGCCATTTCAACCATGTGTTCTTTTAAATAGTGTATTCTGAGAAGACTCTAAATAATTCACAGGCTTATGTGGATGTTACAGCATTTCTGATAGGCTCAAAGCATGAGAAAGGTCGCCTTACTATTTTTTTATTTTTTCTTCTGAAGTAAGTTTACAGCTGTCACAGTGACTGGTGTGATTTCTCAGGAATCTGTTAGGTTGTGTGGATATTTTCATGTGTGGCATTCCAAAATAAATAGCTTGCAGCACTTTGGAAGGTGTTTTAAGATTTGATTGAGATAAACACCCAATTTTACTTGTCAACACTTACTCAATATTATTCAGCAATTTGGCAGTGGTGGTGTTTACTACTTTCATATAAGATGAGGTCTTTAATGTCTTAAAGGTACAGTAGCAAAAACGGCATTAGTTCTGTGGGTCAGAGAGAATAGAAAATAATAATGTAAAATTTAATATTACTTCTTGTTGCAAACAGCCTAATATTATAAATGTACTTCTGGTGGAAAAAATAAAGTGCTGGAAAACTGTAGAAAATGGTGCTTTCTAATATATGGACTGCTTTTTTTGGTATTTTACAGCCTGACAACTGTAGAAAAACCTAAAGAGACACAGACACCTGCAGAGAAATGCTCAGAGACACAAGCTGCTAAAACCGCACCACTGAGTAATCCAATAATGGTAAGTGTCCAGGTAGCCTCACCATGTGGTTTGAATCAAACCTATTAGTAATTTATTGAATCCAAAATGGGTAAAAAAAAAAAAAAAATAGACTTGTGCTGCTTTTTTTGAGTACATTTTATTTTGATAGCAGAATATTCAGATAATATAATTATAATATATTATGTATAATTATATATGTTGTTGAGTCTAGGGAGACCAACTTAGTGGCACAATTTGTGGACACTGCTGAGCTGTTTTACCATGATTTAATTTTTATGGTAAAAACTCTGATTGTGGCCAGTGTAGTTTTTACTGTGTATTCAATAGTTAACACTATTAAAAAAATTACTGTTTTGAAATGAAAAAAAAAAAAAAAATGCCACAATCAGTCATTTTTTTTTTATAGTGTTAACTATTGAATACCCAGTAAAAACTTCACTAGCTGTTTTACCATGATTTCATTTTTATTTTTAAAAGCTCTTATTGTGGCTAGTGTAGTTTTTACTGGGTATTCAATAGTTAACACTTAAAAAAATGACGTTAAAAAACCTCACCTGGCTTGTGGATTGTACAGAAGCACACATATGGAACTGTTGCGCTCTATTGCATCAGCTCTTCAGTACTTTGTAATTGGTTCACTCTTTAACAGCAGATGTATATTACAGTTCAAAAGTTTGGGTTCAATAATATTATTATTATTTAATGAAAGAAATTAATACTTTTATTCAGCCAAGATGGATTAAATTGATCAAAGGTGACAGTAACACGTATAATTTTTCGAATTTCGAATAAATGCTGTTCTTTTGAACTTTGTTCATCAAAAAATCCTGAAAAATGTATCACGGTTTCCACAAAAATATTAAGCAGCACAGTTTTCAATATTGGTAATAATAATAATACTAATAATAAATGTTTCTTGAGTACCAAATCAGCATATTAGTGCATATGAGTAAGACTGAAGACTGGCTGCTGAAAATTCAGCTGTGTCATCACAGGAATAAATAATATTTTAAAATAGAAAACGGTTATTTTAAATTATATCAATATTTTACAATATTACTATTATTGCTGCATTTTTTATTAAATAAATGCAGCCTTGCTGAGCATTAGAGACTTCTTTTGATAAAAGATCCTGTTCATCATGTCCTTTAATGCATGCAGGTGGTTTAAAGCCCCTTGTCATGCTACATTTTGGTTACAAAGATTGACATTATGATTTACATTTGACAATGCAATGATGCATAATCAATAATCTAAATTGATTAATTTATTATGTTTAACCAGGAGCCCCGCAAGCCGAGCTATGCAGAGATCTGTCAGAGGATAAGGGAGGCACCAACACAGCAGCCATCAGCAGATCCCCGGCCTCTCAGCTCCACCGCTGAAGACATCAAGACTTCTGACTCGGCAGAACGCAGATGCAGAGAATCGGCACCCGCACCTGCCAAATCTGCGGCGACAGCTTGTCCCAGAGAGACAGTGAAACCTCATCAGAGCACCGGAGAACGAGCAAGCGGCTGCACGACGGCTTCCTTCCACCAATCCTGAGGGCCTTGGTTTTGTTTCCAGGACCGAACGGGAACGCAAACTTTGTCAGGGCTGTTCAAAAAAAACAACAAAAAAAAGTCCCTCTTATCTCACAGTCCACTGTGAGCACACACAGACAGACAGACAGCTTGTCACTGGAATCAGGGCCTACAAAAGCACTTGTGCATAAGGGTTCTCTGAATATTTTTGTTGTCCTTTGTCGTTTTATTTTTTCAACTCTTTTGGTGTTTTCCAAGGAAAATGGGATTATTGAACCAGCATCAGTTGGAGATGGACTATTTAAAAACATTTGTCAGAGCTCACATTTATTTTAGGGTTACAACTTCAAGTAGTGCTGTTGGGAGGAAATAGTGATTTTTGGATAGTGCTGATCCTGAAACACTTTATTTTTGTGTGTTTTCTTTCCTTTTTTTTTAACTGATATGTATATAATTTTGCTAACCTTGAGTGTCTTGACACGATTCCGAATCCCGACAGCCCCAGCCATTACAACTGCATGAGTGAGACGTTCGTGTAAATCGGTTTTGTTCCGTTTTTATGTTTGGATGTTCTAGCACTGGAGTGACTTATTTTTTTTTTTGGAGCTCTGAATTATTTTTTTTACATGCTAATCCTCTATCAAATTGTACTGATGTGATATTGCAGCAGGTGTATGTATACCTGTTCTTGTGTGCATGCTTTCTTTTATGTTGTTCTTCTTTTCTTTTTAACCTTTTAATGGAACACATTGGTTTCCTCTATAATTTCTTTTCTGTTTTTCCCTACTCGCCAATAGTTTGAGAAGAATCCGCTCTGATGCCTCTTCATTTGATTCTGGAAGATCTTCACACTGCAAAGTCCTCAGGTTGCGAGGGTGAAGTATTCATGTGCCTAGTCTGCCGTGATCTAAATGATAGATGGCTATATTATTTGCTTCTTAGCTTCGTTTGCTATCCCAGTGTGGTGCTATGGTTCGTCACATGGTTACTTTGGTGCTTTTATCTATAGAAACGAAGGGAAAGACACTGACATGCACCAACGTCTATCGTATAACCTTCTCCGATTCGCTTTCATATCACCACAACTATATGAGTGGGATTGTGTACATTTTAGATAGCGACGTATACATCAAGAGCAAAAAGATCTGAGCCTTCAGCACACACGGACCAGCGCTGTTTTGTGGGGTTTCTCCTTTATGCAGACTTTGCATTTCAGTGTCACTCTCGGTCATGCTGTTCATTAGTTAAGTTCATTGGTTCTCATTTGAGTTTGAAATAGTCTTGGGCTGAGCGAGAAGTCTTTTTTTTTTTTTTTTTTTAATGTCTTCCTGCAGTGTGGAGCACGTGCAGAATGCTTTGAGATATTGTCATGACGTCTGTTGTTTATATTCTCTTGTATCTTCCCTGTGAGTATTTTATAATTTTGTTGATTTTTCTGACTTTCTGAATGCAACTGATCATTTTTCCATCAATAAATGAAGCATACCATGGTTAAAGTAATGAAGGTTTCATTACATAAACCTTTAAGATGTTAAAAAAAAAAGCAGCAAACTTAAAAAGAAACATCACATATAAATTAACAGTGTTTGAAAACTTGAATTTTATTTAAACTTGGAAAAAAAAATGTTTCTGCCTTAACTTTTTAGATGACAGTTTGGAGTTTTGTTTTGTTTGTTGTTTTCTTTCTTTCAATTCCCAAAGTGTATAAAAAAGGATGATGTGGTTGAGGTATCACAAAGCCTTCGTCCGTACATTTGTGTAGCACAATACTTTTGGGATTGAGATGGGATTATCGTTTTGTTTTGTTCTCCTCCGTGTAAATGCTTGTAGTCTAAACTGTAGTACATGTATACACTCGTATGTGTGTGCTTTCTCTGTACAGATGTAAATAATTGGAAAATGTTAAAATGGTACCCTAAAATTGGTTATGAGAAAATGTATGGAAAAAAAATAAATAAATGTTAATGAGAAATTGTATGTTTGTTAAGTAGGCTTGGTTTGTTTCACTTAGGTCATGTTTTTATTCTCAATGTTTGCATAATCTTGTGGTCACCAGTATGACCACAAGGTGGCATAATATAAGTGGTAATACTTTATGGAGATCATTGTGTTTAAGGCTAAACACAAATCCAGTAGGCCTATCAGCACAAGAATAAAAGAGATCTTCAGGTCTTCAACTGTTAATTTAAGTACAGTCTGAACTCCTGACCATTTGAAGTATTAATGCAGAATGATCAGTATATAAATAAAATTCTATTACAAGTTATATTATCAGCAAAACAATTTGAGCCAAACATACTGAAAATGCATATGAATTTCTTAGTATTTGGTTTGTTCCCTTTTTGCTTTATTTGACAACAGCACTCAAGCTTCATAGTTTGTGTAAAACTTGATATTATCCAGCATCTTGTGCTTCAACTGAAGCAAGAACATCTGACCATCTTTGCAGAGTCATGTGATAAATGTCATAAATTTGTCTGATTGGTGACCTAAAAATAGTGTAGATTTCTTACATATTTCTTCTTCATTTGACATCATTTCACATTGTAAAATGGTTTTTAAAAATATTTAAAACTTTATTACAAGATGTAGATTAAAAAAATTCCAGATTTTCAATGTGATCTCAACCATTAAGACATTATTTCCTATATATCTGTTGAATACAGAACAATTATTGCTATATACACTACCGTTCAAAAGTTTGGGGTTGGTAAGATTTTTTAATATGATTTATAATATTTATTTTATTTTGAAGTCTCTAATGCTCTCTAAGACCGCATTTACTTGATCAAAAATACAGTGAAATATTAAATATTTTTTTAATTACATTTTTCAAATGTAAAGTATTGTAGTAAATGTAAAAATACAACTCAAAAGTCCCTGTTTTTATTTGAATATATATAAAATAATTTATTCTTGTGATGACAAAGCTGAATTTTCAGCAGCCATTACTTAAGCCATAAGTCTTAGGAGTCACACGATCCTTCAGAAATCATTCTAGTATGCTGATTTGGTGCTCAAGAAACATTATCTATGCTGAAAACAGTTGCTTAATATTTTTGTGAAGACACATTTTTTTAATGTACCGTCACTTTTGATCAATTTAAATCCAAACGGATTCATTTTATTTAGCATATTTTATACGTACTTTCATTTGAATTCAAGTTTATTTATATAAATATGTATTACATAAATGTAACCTGAACAGGTATTTCTCATTGTGAAATGATTATTTATGGAAACATAAACAGAGTCGTTCTGTCGCCCCCTCGCGGCTGTAAAATCACACTCGCCTTGCGTCATGAGAGAGTGACCGAGAGAAAGAGGGAGAGGGGTTGGAGAGACGCGCGCACACACATACTCACCGCGAGCTTCACCGCACTGACAGTCCACATATTACACTACTGACTCTAACGGCGGAGACCTTCAGATATGGCGGGGCTTCGTTGAGAGGGACAGAAAATCTCCGAACACTACCGTTCACCGAACAGTTTGTAATTGGACACGCGTCTCCCGCAGCCCTCCTTATGCACCGCTGCGACGCGGAGAAACGGCAGCAGCGCTGAAAGAGTCGAAGGAAGAGGACGAGAGTGATTTTTACCCCCTTGAACGGACAATGGCGGACCGCGATGCGCTGCCCCTTCCATTGGAATTGCGGGCCAGATTGGCTGAGCTGGAGCTGGAGTTATCCGAAGGTATGATTGACATTTTAAATGACTTATTTCTTTCGACAATACGGTTGTTGCGGGGGATACGTTAACGGCCCCTCCTCTCCTCCTCCTCTCACCACAAAACCCACCACCATACCAACACAACCAGCACCAGATGTTGGAGCCAATTATTATCCCCGCAGCAGCACTGAGGTTGTGTTCGTAAAGGCGTTCGTTTGCTTGTTGTAACTCCCGCCTCATTTTCTTTGTTACAATGTATCTATTTGACCTTGAGGAAACCATTCAAAGACTTAAGATATGTATTTTTTTCCGTTAGGATTTTGAAAATGCGTTTCCCTATAGAGACCAACGGTCAAAATACCGCCATACCGCCGTGGAATCTTCATGTACCCGCTGATATTTTTGAATTTCTCTGGCTGTGTTGTTATTTATGCCAGTATAATGTCAGTTAGGTAAACGAGCAGTTCCCCACAATTGCATCGCCATGCCATCTTTACACTGCAAAAGCTGTTCCTGAAGCTGCATTTATACCACAAAAAGATGCTCAGACACAGGATATTCTTTTAGATATAATTGTTAGATATTAATATGAATGGAATTGAGGTTTTAATTTGAATATAGAGACATGATGGATGTATGATAATATGAATGATAAACATATGCTCTTAACATGACATCAACAAAGTTTAATGCTGTCTGAAGCTACATCCATGTTATTTTTTCATGACTTATACAGTTTATTTTTATGTTTAGATACTGAATAATCCCGAGCAGACTTTTATAGTTTTCTATTTCCATTTATACTTTTTGATTAGATTTTTTTATTACTGCATTTCAAACATAAAAGACAGATAATGCAAATATATAGGATTTTTTCCCTAACTTTTGACACAATAATATCTAAATAACTATTGGACTACAACAGTAAAAACACAATTTACAAATATAAATTTAAATTAACAAATATTTAAATGAGTATAATAGTGTGTAATATTGCATGTAATATTCATGCATGTTTATTCATAAATATTTGGGGAAAAAAATACTGGTTTGAGATGGGGTGATAATTGTTTGTTGATTGATACGTGGAACTTCATTGGTTATTGGATGTTTAACGTTGGGTCTACCAATAAATTGTATTAGTTAGGAGGAACAACGTAATGTTATCAGTCATAAAAAATTAGAATTGGCCAAACTGATTATTGGTAGCTCAAAGCTGGTAATTTTATTAAGGCTTTTATGCAGCATTGTGTGCTTTGCACATCATTTGGAGTCGGACAGAACAGTATCATGTATCATGTTGAGAATCTTGGCATCTTGACATAAGCAAACCGAACTGAGTGAACCGTTTGCTAATGTTGCTTTTAATTCTAGTGCCTGGTGGTCCTTTGTAATGTGCGTTTGTGTGTGTGTGGCGTGTTTGATCGTCTGCTGTGTGTAGATCTAAACCATTTAAGGCGATAAGTGCTTGTGCATTTGTTAATCCTGCCTCAAAGTTCCAGTAGACAGCAAGCCTGTATTTCCAAACCATCCTAAACATGCTGCACCAACCTGTGTAGCGAAAAACAGCATAATTTTATACCTAACTAATTACAGTCAGTGGGTTTACTGGGTAGGTAGATCACAAATATTCTTTGTTTAATATTAAATTTGTCTTACAGAAAGCATTATGGGTTCTAAACTGTCTTGTTACATGCTAAGATTTAGTGTATCATTAAAGGGGTCATATGATGCTACACATTTGGGCGGCATTATGCTAATATTTCCACATAGTGACGTAGACATGTGGGGGCGTGTTAGAATGAGCCGTTTTAGGTAGGTGTGATTGACTCTTAACTTTTATAAAGAATATCTCTTTGGATTTGAGACTTTAGTCTTTGCAACTTTACAGATATTCTTTATGCACCAAGAGCTTGTAACACTCCAAAGAGAAAGGAAAACTTGAAATCGCATCATATGACCCCTTTAACCAAAATGGTTAGATTACAAGCCTGATTAAAACATCTTAAACAAGCTTAATTTAGTTAGCTGGTTTTAGAGGAGTTTTGGGAGCTGTCTGGCTGAGAGACCAGAAGACCAGTATAGCTAGGCCTGAAGACCAGCTTAAACCAGCTGAAACTAGCTTAGAATAGCAGACAAGGCTGTTTTAAACGAGCATTTTCAGCTGGTAAGTTAATAAAACAGACATTTGTGAAAATTAGTCACATTTGCCTGAGGAGGTAGCCATAGCAACAGCTGCACGAGTGTTTAGTATGGGATGGTACTTCGATAAAACAAAAGTCATGCCATTATTTGTCACTTTGGTATAAAATTTACATAACAAGTATGTCCAAAATGGTACACGTTTAGTTCATGGTTTGTGCAAAAGTCATTGAATAATTCACACACTCCAAGTAGAGCATGTAAACATAAGCATGTAAGCCAGCACCTTTTATTTATGGAAGCAATTTTTATTTGATTTTTGAATGTATTATTTCTATTTTTGTAGTTATAAATGGCTCTAGAATGGCAGTGTGTGTTATTTTGAATGTTCAAATGGCAAACACCCCCTTGCAAGTGGACACGAGTATTTTTAGCCGCCCTTCAAGCTTCGCTAGCCTTAATCAGCTCATTTTGCATTTAAACGTTTTGCCTCACTTTATGATTGCGGTGGAGGGAATATTCTGGCTTTCTGCAGCCCTGTATCATTCTTCTGAAACTTAGCTTGTGTGTGTTTGCCTTTGTAGAAATAAGATGCTCCCTTGCCATTCCAGCTTAGCTTCTGGTGCTGTTTAGCACTGCACTCATGGAGAGGTGATTATCTCAGTGTGTTGGCACAGGATGAAAGGCCTGGAAATTACCGAACGTCTGCTCATCAGAAAGATTTGCGTCTGTGTACTGACCTATAATGCCCTTAAGGGCAATAATGTGCATGTAAAGTTTGCATACAATGTAACGAACTTGTTGTGCATTTCGCTGCCTCCATTTATAAGTCAAATAAGGTTTATTTTTGAGGTTTTATTTATGCCATGCATCTTGTGAGGCTTGTTTGCATTGACTTTGATTTACATGGCTTGGAAATCATCCCCAGATTTCTCTTCAGTGGTCTTCTGTCTATGCTGGCAGACTATACTGATTCTTCAAACTGAGTATTAGTCTTGTTCATGCCAAATAAAGGATGAATGGATCTCATTTCACCCTCAGGGTAACACTGTTAGTAAGTGAAAAGGTTAAGTTGTTAAACAGGGGTCATGCTGGCTGTGGAAGAAAAGAACCCCTATGTGACCCTGATTTGAGGCCTTGCCTGTTGAGAATGTCAGCATAAATGACTGTATCTGTATGTGAAGATGCTTTATAATGTTTTATGTGTTGATTTCATTTTGCACCTTTGACGAGAGGCGCGCACTCTTTATTATGCAGCACAAACGTCAGCAGTGTGGAAGCATTTAAACTGTCGGAGACAGACGTAAAAATCATTACAAGCACTGACAGCGAGAGACTTGTTTAGGACTGCATCGCATGTCTTCAATGAGAAGAGGAAGGGGTGATTGTTGCTGGTTACTGTATGATGATTGAAATCGCGAAATGGCCTTAAACAATTAGTAAATAAACTGCAGAACGTTATGTTTTCTAATACACGCGCGCATTGCATGTATTCTGACAGCGCTGCATGAACTCGCAGCAGATCTGCTTGTTAACCAGGGTTCAAAGTCCAAAGCGCGAGGAAAATTTGCGCTGATACAGTCGTCAGTTGCTCAGTCATATTTTTATGAATTTTTACAAGGCATGTGACAATACGATACGTACGACGTATTCGTAATGTGACTCATTTATAAATCTGTTGTAAGAAGTCTCTTCTCAGCAAGGCTGCTTTTAATTGTACAGTAAAAGAAAATAAATAAATAAATAAATAAAAATACATGCCTGATTCAAGAAGGCCCAGTGTTTAATTTTGTTCGGTTTCGGCTTCGGCCAAGAATTTTCATTTCGGTGCATCCCTATTTGATGTCAGTATTCACAGATTTATGTAATATAGGAATGTTTAGACTTTTTTTAATCACAAAGAACTTTCTCCAAAGAACCAATTTTTCTTCACAGAAATAGTAGAAATAGTTTGAGTATCAGGTAGTATTAGTATAAGTAATATATGTATGTGTGTGTATTTATGTATTTACACACACACACTAGCGTTCAGAAGTTTGGGGTCATTAATTTTTTTTATTTAAAGAAATGTAAAATTAGGCTATTCAGCAAAGATGAATTGATCAAAAGCGACAGTAAATACTTTTAATGTCACAATAGATTTCTATTTCAAATTAATGCTGTTCTTTTGATGAAATTCATCAAAGAATCCTGGAAAAATGTGTCATGAATTTCATAAAAATATAAAGCAGCACAACTGTTTTAACATTGATAATAATAAGAAATGTTTATTGATAGGGATGCACCGATACCGATACTGGAGTATTTAGTGTTGCTGTATGGCAAATAAAGAAGAAGCGAGAGGAAGTGATGGAATGTTGTGAGGTATGTGAGGGGCTCTGATGAGAGCTGACAGGGGCTGTGCGGTGCAAGATAGCGGTGCCGAGGTTGTGTCACTGCCAGTCACCTGTGCTTGGACATGGGGAGATCATGACATTTGCTAAATGCCATAAATTATTTCGTAAGCTGTGCCAGACAGACAGCATCTCACTGCTTTACCTGCAGTTTTAATTTTATATTTGTTTTTGCTAGTGATTGGTTGATTTTGTGAAGATTTAGTAAGGAATGTATGGTTTGTTTACCTATGTAATTTATTAACAGATGACTAACATCATTTCCTCTCTCTGTCTCTTTAGTCTCTGTGGGCAAATACCACGAGTCCCGGTTTTCCCCCACTCCCAGTATTCCATAGAAAAATTAATATTAAACAGCACTTCCCTGTTCACGGCAGCACGCCAGTGTTTTCTTTTCTTTTCCTTGTACGTCTCACTTCCTTATGATCCAAATGTAGGTTAATGAATTAAAACATGCTTTTTGCCTCTTTACCTCTCCCTACACTAAGGTGTTCTAGAATGAATCTCGTGAAGCTTCAAGAACATGTCATATTTCACCCCAAATCATTAAGAAATTCTATTTTGCATAAAGAAAATTAGCTCTATTTTGGGACCTTTTTTGCATTGTGGGATTCTCATGAAAATTAGGTGACAATTCTCATTACCATAATGCAAAAAAAAGTGTGTATTTTGTCAATAAAAGCCTCTCCGAGGCCTGACGCCACACCCACTGTGTCTGTCGTGTGCGCCTCCCGTGACAATATGTATCTATGTTAAATGTTAAATATTGACAAATACTACTTTAAATAATTCTATATAATATATATAATTTTATAATATATTGCATATATGTATGTTATTATATTAAATGTTAAATTAATAATTAATTTAAATAATACAATTATAGAATATAGTGTATATATAAATTATTACATTGTTAAATAATGACATATAATATAATGTAATTATATAATATATTTTATATGTATGTATCTATATATTAAAAGTAGTTTTTGATGTACTGTTTATATTTAACATTAATGTAATTTATGAAAAATATTTATATATTCATATAGACACACATATATCCATATTAAAGTATTTATACATTATAGTACTATTTGTTGTGCTGACTTTAATTTATGCTAATATTAAAAAAAAACATAGTATTTTTATACAGTATGTGTTTTATAATGAGAATCACCAAGAAATACTCTTAAAACAACATCCTGATGCATTACAACAAAGATTTATTTTATAGGGGAAAATGTGCTTAATTGTCATCAAAGTTAGGTCACAATGCTAAAAAGGCTTTGTTTTCCTCATGCAAAATATACATTTTGTGTGATTTTGGGATAAAATATAAACAAGGCACGTTCTTGACAGGTTTCATGAGATTACGGTCTAAGAAAGCGAACTGGCATTTGCATCTTCATGAAGCGTGATAAAGGAGATCTATTACCGCAAATCTCCTTTGACTGCTGTTAGCCTTGTGGGATTATGTCATCCTACTGACCTCCAAACTGCTTATCTGCCATTTTCATCCAATCACTGTTGTCCGTTGACCCCGAGACCCCCCCACTCAAAGCAGATGTTAAGATCTAATAGAGAGGACTAGTCAGACAAAGTTGTTTTTCTTTGTCTAAACAAACATATTGTATTTCACAAGCTCATACAGTCGCACAAGAGACTTCCAAATCTTGTTAGCATATGTTTCACATACTCTACCTCCAGATAACCTTAATGATATGATACCAAGACTAGAGTTACACAAGTTCTGTACTTGCCTGTACACATCCAGTTTTCCCACGTTACGCATGGATTGTCATTTTTTTCGTTGTAGTAGTTGTTGTTGTTGTGGTGACTGTTGGAAGAGTGTCATCGGATGCCTATATGAGATAATCTTGTAGCATCATAACTGGAGCCATCCATGGGGAGGGAGACGAACGGACAAGCTCAAACTGTTACATTTCATTCCAGTCCAAGCTTAAACTGCTAGCTTTTATTCATAGACCCACAGACACTTAATAAACATTCAAATTTGCACCATTTATTAGTGTAGAAGCCACTTGTTGCCTTATGAAAGGTAGTAAACAATTTCACACCTTGCTGACTTGCTCCACAGCTTCAGTGAAGCTAAATCTGTTCCTGCTCTTGGAGGACATTTCTTACAAGGAATTGAGTGCATATTTTTTGCCGTTTGACTGTGTCATCATACTGTAACGTTATGCTGCATTTGGAACCAAGCCCTCATTCGAGGACACAGCTGCCTCAGAAGAGCGACTGTTTGGCCCGCTGACCGCTTTGCAGCCACATCCGGCTCAAACTGACCTTTAACCCCATTGCTAAGCAAAAGGTGTAAACTCATTTCCTCCAAACCTGCCGTCTGTCCCGATTACAGAAAAATGTGCCAAGTAAATAGAAAAAGAGACACTTGGTGTTTCATAATGCTGTAAATAATGCATTCCCGAAATAACGTCATTTGCTTCCTTATAGCAGCTGAAAGCATGTCCTGGTTTTGAGGCTGTAATGGACGTTGGTTCTTTCCATGTGTTTGAGCTCGGTGGAGAAAACACTCTGTGTTTTTTGCTGGATTTTTTTCATGCAAATGATTCCAGTGATAATATTTTTCTGGCTTGTGTTTTGAGGTATACCACTTCAACCAAGGGCTGTAATTCAGTCGTTAAGCCTTGATACACTCGTAATTGGAGGTAAAAGTGGCATTGAATGGGTTTAATAATTTAATTATTTTACCACATTAGATTGCACGTGTGTTGGGTTTGGTGTTAAAACGTAACAGATGTCTGTATTGCCCTTTGTGAACCTAGATGACTACATGTAGAGAGGCTTGATTTGTTTCAGATGGAAATCTTCAACCCTTCTGAAGAAATCTGCAACATTTAGGTCTTAAAGCTGGAGTGTGTAATTGTTTCGATATGTGTACTTGCTCTATCCCAGCCTTATATGCAGAGACAACTATCAGTACTCTTGAAAAGTGTAAACATGATGGTGCTATTAAAACATTGCTCTGTATGTTTGAACATCGTGATTTTAGCAACACTGACTCAACCGATAGTGTGAGTTTGGGGTCGGACTATCTTTTTATTTGACCAATGAGTGTTTAGGAAAAAGTTTTATTTGTGCTGCAGAATTGACACACTTCTATGACTTCCTTTTGCAGAAAATAAAAGAAGATATTTTGATGAATGTTTCAGGTGTTCAAAATATTGCATTGTATGAACAAAAAAATTAAATATTTCCAAATATTTTATAGAAAAAGAAAGTCATACAGGTTTGGAACAACGAGTGTGAGTAAATAATCACAGATAATCATTTTTAAGTGAACTACCCCTTTTTAAGTTTTTCAAAGAAGTTACAATTTAAAATAACTGTTTTCTATCTGTTTTCTATATATATTAAAATGTAATTTATTCCTGTGATGCAAAGCTGAATTTTGTTTAGCAGCCAATAAAGTTATCAGTGTCACATGATCTTTCAGAAATCATTGCTAATTTGCTGCATTTTAAAATTATTTCAAGAAACATTTCTTATTGTTATTGAAACAGTTGTGCTGCATAATATTTGCAAGCCATGATACAATTTTTTTTAGGATTTTTTTGATGAATAGAAAGTTCAAAAGAACAACATTTATTTGAAATTTTCTGGCACTTTTGGTCAATTTAATACATTCTTCTTATTATTTTAATACTTTCTTCCAAAAAAAAAAAAAAAATCCAAACTTTTTGAATGGAATTTATGCTCTGCATTTAACCCAACCAAGTGCACACACACACACACACCCAGAGCAGTGGGCAACCATATTGCTGCGGTGCCCGGGGAGCAGTTGGGGGTTCGGTGCCTTGCTCAAGGGTCTCACCTCAGTTGTGGTATTGAGGGAGGAAGAGAGTGCTGGTTATTCACCATTGTTGAAGTGTGCAATTGCTTTTCTAGGTGATTTAACTTATGATTTTTGTTTGAAGACAATAAAATGGTTAAAAATAGAGATGCACCGATTGCAATTTTCTTGGCCGATTCCGATTTCCGATTTTTCGTTAGTGTGATCTGCCGATGCCAATTCCGATTTTCTTTCCAAGAACTATAATTGACAGCATATACAAACAAAAATCTACTTTTCTTCAACGCAAAGTTTTATTTTCATAAAAAAACACAAGTAAAAAGTCAGTAATAAAATAAGAACAAATAAAAAAATGGCAAACAACAGCACAAATAACCAAGACGGGCATTTTGACATAATTTTGTATGTATTTGAACGTTTTAGCACAGTTAGCCACTCATTTTGGTATTTGAGGCTCACAAGCTGTTTGAGACTGAGCGCGGATTGTGCGCTCCACTAATGTACAGTAGATCAGTGGTGGTGCACGCGCATTTGGTATAAGCGCGAAACCTGCGGGAATGACTATAATGCGCAATACAAGCACTATTTAACCGGAGCGAATGAGACGTGTGTGTGAGAGAGAAGGGGTCGTCGGAGAGATGAGAGTGAGAATGCGCGGCTGACGTTATTGCCTGTGCCGCTGGTAACAAAACGGATCGGCTCGAAATCGGAAAGAAGTGAGACTGACTGACCGATCACCGATCCGGGCCGATCATGAGGAAAATCGGCCGATTCTGATCCCTGGCTGATCGATCGGTGCATCTCTAGTTAAAAACCCTGTATGCATTGAAGGAGGAACCCAAGCCATAGCTAACCAATGTGGCCTCTTTTGTCTTGGACCAGTAAGCAACCACCTATAACTAGGGATGCACTATATATCGGCCACCATATCGGTATCGGCCGTATCGGCCAACATATCGGTTATCGGCTTTCAAAAATAAAGAATTATCAGTTATCGGTATCGGCCAAAATGTTCATATCGGTGCATCCCTACCTATAACAAACCCTACTAATCACCAAAATGCTCTAGCAGCCATGTAGCAAAACCGTGGCAACTGCCTATAACAAACTAACATTATGGCGGGAAGCTTTGCATTGGGCAAGCACTACTCACATTTTCTTTCCTGGATGTTAAATTGCTGATATGCGTTAAGAGTGGTGTAGTCACGTGATCCTGCGACAGACAGACAGACAGCGGTTGCACAGCTGGACAGCTGCAGCCACGACAGTTGTACTGTCCATCTCCTGTGTGCATCTCTGAAGCTACTATAGGAATGCAGTCATGTGGTCTCAATCAAGTCCTCTGTTTACATCACAGTGCTGCTTAGGAACAATGTGCTTGTGTTTCCAAGCCTTTAGAGACCCCTTTCTTTTCTCTTATCTGTCCACAGCGCTTTGATCGGTATCATCTCTTGTTTTAAACATTTAACTCACAGTAAATTCTAGGCAAAGCTAAAATAATATGGAAATGGGTGAGAGAAAGCGAGGAACAAACAAATGACGGAGAAATAGAAATGTGGAATTTTCTACAGGATTGTTTTTAATTGTCGGGGCTGGGCGATTTTTCAGATTTTATCGATTAATTCGAATTGAATGTTTTGCCACGATTTTATTTTTTATAAATCGAGGAATCACAATTTTGAATAGAAATATTACCAAACATATTACCAAACGTTAGAATTAGACACTTTGACAATATGCCAATGATAACAGTAAAAAGAAAACAATGATCCAACCGCATGTCGGCGCATGTGATTACCCGCTCACGTGTAATCGAATAAAAAAACCTGTAAAGAACTACTACTGTATGTCTGATATTTCATGTTTGCATCAAGGTGACATCAGGCTGAAAGCTGCTGTTCATTGTTTTTACAGAACATTTATAGTTAATAATAGTCTACTGATGTTATACTTTTAGTCATTTTGAATTTGAATTACCTTGACTTTTGAGAAATTTTTTAAAGCATTTTCCTTGTATTTGTTATGTATTATTGTATTGTATTTTTTGTTTGTATAAGATGTAGTTGTAGTTTATGCATCTTTTCTGCAAAGATATTTATCAAGTGATTTGTTTAACATTTATATCATATTGACAACTTCATGTGTGGTGCACTTGGAATAGAATTTTCTTTAACTAGAGGGTTCATAAAAAAAAAGTTACTTGAATCATGTTGTAGTTACATTTTCAAGTTGACTGGTTAAAAATGGTAAAAATTGAGAATCGGTCAAATGTTCTGAAAAAAAAAATCAAGATTTTATTTTTTTGCCATATCACCCAGCCCTAGTCAGGGTTGTTAAAAACCCTTGCATCTTTAAATAAAGTATCACTGCTACATCCATACACATGCGGATAAATATTTTTTGTCATTTCGTCACTTTTTTTTTTAGACAGTGTGTCAAGCAGTATTATTTTAGAATCATTGAGATACAATTATTATTATTATTATTTTTTGATATTGTCCGTTTTCATTTGGATTTTTGTTAGTTTTAGTAATTTTATTGTTTTATCATTTTTATTAGTTTTTTTTTATGCTTATATAGTTTTTATTCATATTTATTTCATTTTGAGTTATTTAAGTACATCAAGGTAAACTAAACTAGCCATAAACTAAATGAAAAAGAGAAATATCGCCTTGGCAACTAGCTGAAATAAAATGTTAATTTTAAAATTGTATTTAATTTATTTAACATTTATTTCAATTAACAGAAATGTTTTTTTATGGTTTTATTTTAGTTACCTAGAATAACCCTGGTGTCAAGTAAAAAATTGTTCAACTTGTAAAAATGTAGTTTTGTGCATCCAGAATCAATATTCATTTTTTTAAAAACCTCCTCAGCTCTTTCTTATAATGACTGTAATTTTCACTAATTAGGCCTACACTGGCAAATAAATATCAGTTGCAGCAACAAAGCTGGGATTTCACTTTCAAATCGGTTTAGTAATGTTGAAATCAGGGACATGGTGAGTGTATTGGGTTTTTAGTGTAGAATAAGGACCTTTTAGGCTATGTGTTAGTATTATGCTTAAAGCAAGTATGGTTTCTAATTGATTAAAGCCAGCAGGCCATTTGTTTAAACACAGGATAAGTGGGACGCATGTTTGATCCGTGTGGAATGGAGAATGTGCATAGATATTAAGCCAACTGTAATTAGAAATGCCCGTCCTACCAATGAGAATAAAAGGCATTTCTGTTATTTATACCATTTAGAATGGCACTGTTCAGTGTAGTCGGTATTTGCGTGTTTGTAATGGCCCTTCCCAACTGTTACCCTGTAATATTATGTTTATGTTGTATTAATATTAATCTCAGGATGCATTTCCTTGAGTTAAATAAGCTGCCAGCAAAACGCTTCAGTTTACCATGCTCATTCAGCTCTTCAGCTTCAGCACGCGCAGCTCAAACGGCTGCTATTTAAAACAGTGGTATTAATTTGTTACTTTTTCAAAATCATTGATACATTATTAATAATAACAACCACTTTTATTTTTCTCTTATTATTTTCATCAACAATATGGTTTAGTAATTAAAATCATTTAATTATTGTCCGTGCAGAGGCTATTCCATTTTATTGATCTATGGCGCATTCATTTTGATTCTTTACACGTGTAATGATGTCCAGTGACTTGTTTGCATTATTTTATTTATTTGTAAGACTTTTTTATGACTAAATTTGGTAATGGGAGAGTAAAATAATTTTTAAAACGTACACCGTTCAAACTAGGCTGCTTATGTTGAAGTGTTTGGGATGTGGGTTTTAATGATGAGAACTTTTTTGTAATCAGGCTCTCAAAAAGTATATAAAAATTTGGATATAGATTTATCGGCCAACATATCGGTTATCGGCTTTCAAAAATAAAGAATTATCAGTTATCGGTATCGGCCAAAATGTTCATATCGGTGCATCCCTACCTATAACAAACCCTACTAATCACCAAAATGCTCTAGCAGCCATGTAGCAAAACCGTGGCAACTGCCTATAACAAACTAACATTATGGCGGGAAGCTTTGCATTGGGCAAGCACTACTCACATTTTCTTTCCTGGATGTTAAATTGCTGATATGCGTTAAGAGTGGTGTAGTCACGTGATCCTGCGACAGACAGACAGACAGCGGTTGCACAGCTGGACAGCTGCAGCCACGACAGTTGTACTGTCCATCTCCTGTGTGCATCTCTGAAGCTACTATAGGAATGCAGTCATGTGGTCTCAATCAAGTCCTCTGTTTACATCACAGTGCTGCTTAGGAACAATGTGCTTGTGTTTCCAAGCCTTTAGAGACCCCTTTCTTTTCTCTTATCTGTCCACAGCGCTTTGATCGGTATCATCTCTTGTTTTAAACATTTAACTCACAGTAAATTCTAGGCAAAGCTAAAATAATATGGAAATGGGTGAGAGAAAGCGAGGAACAAACAAATGACGGAGAAATAGAAATGTGGAATTTTCTACAGGATTGTTTTTAATTGTCGGGGCTGGGCG
This sequence comes from Sinocyclocheilus anshuiensis, assembly GCF_001515605.1. Classification (NCBI taxonomy): domain Eukaryota; kingdom Metazoa; phylum Chordata; class Actinopteri; order Cypriniformes; family Cyprinidae; genus Sinocyclocheilus; species Sinocyclocheilus anshuiensis. The sequence goes on along the minus strand of NW_015552531.1, from coordinate 173,292 downwards.
ATTTTTCAGATTTTATCGATTAATTCGAATTGAATGTTTTGCCACGATTTTATTTTTTATAAATCGAGGAATCACAATTTTGAATAGAAATATTACCAAACATATTACCAAACGTTAGAATTAGACACTTTGACAATATGCCAATGATAACAGTAAAAAGAAAACAATGATCCAACCGCATGTCGGCGCATGTGATTACCCGCTCACGTGTAATCGAATAAAAAAACCTGTAAAGAACTACTACTGTATGTCTGATATTTCATGTTTGCATCAAGGTGACATCAGGCTGAAAGCTGCTGTTCATTGTTTTTACAGAACATTTATAGTTAATAATAGTCTACTGATGTTATACTTTTAGTCATTTTGAATTTGAATTACCTTGACTTTTGAGAAATTTTTTAAAGCATTTTCCTTGTATTTGTTATGTATTATTGTATTGTATTTTTTAAGACAAGTTTGTATAAGATGTAGTTGTAGTTTATGCATCTTTTCTGCAAAGATATTTATCAAGTGATTTGTTTAACATTTATATCATATTGACAACTTCATGTGTGGTGCACTTGGAATAGAATTTTCTTTAACTAGAGGGTTCATAAAAAAAAAGTTACTTGAATCATGTTGTAGTTACATTTTCAAGTTGACTGGTTAAAAATGGTAAAAATTGAGAATCGGTCAAATGTTCTGAAAAAAAAAATCAAGATTTTATTTTTTTGCCATATCACCCAGCCCTAGTCAGGGTTGTTAAAAACCCTTGCATCTTTAAATAAAGTATCACTGCTACATCCATACACATGCGGATAAATATTTTTTGTCATTTCGTCACTTTTTTTTTTAGACAGTGTGTCAAGCAGTATTATTTTAGAATCATTGAGATACAATTATTATTATTATTATTTTTTGATATTGTCCGTTTTCATTTGGATTTTTGTTAGTTTTAGTAATTTTATTGTTTTATCATTTTTATTAGTTTTTTTTTATGCTTATATAGTTTTTATTCATATTTATTTCATTTTGAGTTATTTAAGTACATCAAGGTAAACTAAACTAGCCATAAACTAAATGAAAAAGAGAAATATCGCCTTGGCAACTAGCTGAAATAAAATGTTAATTTTAAAATTGTATTTAATTTATTTAACATTTATTTCAATTAACAGAAATGTTTTTTTATGGTTTTATTTTAGTTACCTAGAATAACCCTGGTGTCAAGTAAAAAATTGTTCAACTTGTAAAAATGTAGTTTTGTGCATCCAGAATCAATATTCATTTTTTTAAAAACCTCCTCAGCTCTTTCTTATAATGACTGTAATTTTCACTAATTAGGCCTACACTGGCAAATAAATATCAGTTGCAGCAACAAAGCTGGGATTTCACTTTCAAATCGGTTTAGTAATGTTGAAATCAGGGACATGGTGAGTGTATTGGGTTTTTAGTGTAGAATAAGGACCTTTTAGGCTATGTGTTAGTATTATGCTTAAAGCAAGTATGGTTTCTAATTGATTAAAGCCAGCAGGCCATTTGTTTAAACACAGGATAAGTGGGACGCATGTTTGATCCGTGTGGAATGGAGAATGTGCATAGATATTAAGCCAACTGTAATTAGAAATGCCCGTCCTACCAATGAGAATAAAAGGCATTTCTGTTATTTATACCATTTAGAATGGCACTGTTCAGTGTAGTCGGTATTTGCGTGTTTGTAATGGCCCTTCCCAACTGTTACCCGCAGCTCGTGAATTCAGCCAGGGGCAAACTGCCAAATATGTGACTTTGTACAAGTTATATATCAATGACAAATTCTGGAATATCAGCAGTGGGATGCTTTAAGGCCATATTTAAAGCAGACTCTGCTTAGGATCTCTCCACACGGACAAAAATAAAAAAAATAAAAGAGGCGAACTGTTGGCTAATGCTCACTGTTTTCAATTTCACATTCCCTGCTTGGGAAAGAATGTTCTTTTGTGTTTTTGGACACTGCAGCTTGGGTTGTTAAGGTTTTACCAGCCACATATTTTTACATCTTGTTCTGGGGCACATTTCTAGAAGTTGGACAATTGAGAAAAATGTGGTGTTGAGAGTCAAACAGAAAGAAATGAAACACGGAGAGAGACAACATGAAGCTAAAGGAGAGTAAAATTTAGGAAATAGTGAGTGTTGTTATCTACAACCTACATGGACAGCTAATTGAACTAATCTCTTTCAGTGGAGAAATAGTTTGTGTAATAGTCAGCAGTAATCGCTGCAAGTGACGAGTGAAAGTACATTTTGTCAATCGCTGGACTCCGCCCATTGGGAAATCCAATTGGTCCGCTTACTTTCGACTCACTTTTGAGTTAAAGTAATTGAACATATTGCATATTGTTAAGCTAATGACAGAGTATTTTCATAAACCGTTAAAAATCAATTATTTTTATTAATAATAATAATAATTATTATTATGTTTATTAAATGTTTTAGCTTATAGATGCTTTTCAGCATTGAAAGAAATAAGCATTTAACATTTAATTATTTTATTTAATAGTAAATATGTTTATTATTTTTAATTATTATTATTATTAATGCTATAATAAAAAAAAATGTATTTTTTAAAATTATTTAGCTTATAGATGTTTTTCGGTTTTGAATGAAATATGTATATAGTCAACTGAATTTAATGCACAATACTCTCATAAGCAATAATAATAACTATATTTTTATGAAATTATTTAGCTTATATGCTTTTCTGTATTGAAATTATTATTATGTTTATTAAATGTTTTAGCTTATAGATGCTTTTCAGCATTGAAAGAAATAAGCATTTAACATTTAATTATTTTATTTAATAGTAAATATGTTTATTATTTTTAATTATTATTATTATTAATGCTATAATAAAAAAAAATGTATTTTTTAAAATTATTTAGCTTATAGATGTTTTTCGGTTTTGAATGAAATATGTATATAGTCAACTGAATTTAATGCACAATACTCTCATAAGCAATAATAATAACTATATTTTTATGAAATTATTTAGCTTATATGCTTTTCTGTATTGAAAGAAATATAAGTACATTTATAGTCAACAGAATTTAATGCACAGTACTCACATTTACATTTAATTATTTTATTAAATATTGTATATTTATCATTATTTAGATTATTAACTTAATATACTATTATTTTAATTAAATTATTTAGCTTATAGATGCTTTTTGATTTTGAATTAAATATAGGTATATTTATACTATGCCATGTTATTTTCTGCTGAGCTTATTGAAATTCTAGAACATTCTAGAAACTATGATTGCTCTATCCATTAACTATATTTAGAACAATGCTTTGGAATTGTGCTCAGGTGATGTAGTGCGCTTGCTGTGAACCTTTTAAAACAGCCAACGCAAATGCTGTTTAGGTAGGCGGCCTACTAGATTTTAGAACAGGACTACTATGGTAGGGTAGCTATTTTGTATCCTCTCCAATATTTTCCAACAGATGCTGACAGACCATTTGTCTTGTTATCCAAACCATCAAGTCGACGAGCTGAAGGACTTGGGGACAATCTCATTTTACCAAGGTAAACACAGTATCATGGGCGGTTAGTGCTTCGGGAACGGCAAACCATAGAAAGCATGAAAGATTGAGGCTCATGAGCCATAGCAGACTGCCTGCCGCTCTGCACCCTGACTCTTTCAATACAGAACTCTTCTTTAATTATTCAGCTCCAGCAGCCCAGAGGCCCTGCCTCTATGAAACCGTGGACACATTAAGGCCTGTGGATGACAATGCGCTCTATTCATAGGCCGTCTCTGAGCAGGCCTTTTTTAGAGCGCAGGAGCATGTGAAGGCTGTGGTATGAGAATGCACTGGGCTTTGTCTCATGGGAGTGTGGAGATGTGTGGAGCTGCTCTCTTTCTGGCTCACCAACAGCCAGGCTTGCTACGAGTCATGAGTTGTTGTTTTTTTTGCTCATTCGAGCTACATCTGTGACTCACACCGTGACCTAAATTCATGTTTAAAAACACCTTTGAGTTTGTAAGTATCTAGAGTGTGTTTTCGGATACACCAGGTTGAAACCTCTTTCCGTCACTGCTGATACATCATGTGGTTGAGATTCAGATTTTGATGTGCAGTTCTCCTCTGAGGTCTGCCGTGTGATGAATATTACATGATTTTGTGTGTTTTTTTTTTTTAGAAATGCCACCTGGACAAATCTGTCTAGGCCATCTCGCTATGTTCTCAAAAGTTCATCTCGGCCATCATTGCAGTTTTAACCTTGCTGGCGTCATCCTGAGCACACGCCTTGTGTAGGCAAATAAGGTGTTCATATCAATGTGGCGCAGTGTTAATTTTGACAGCAAATTTTGATTTAGTTTTAGTTATAGTCTTATGACTAAAATGCCATTTAGTTTTAGTCATATTGTAGTCACCTGAATTGTTTTTAGTTTTAGTCTACAATAGCAACTAAATTAGGCTGCTATCCCTTTAAAACTGAATGCACAGCTGCACAGCAATGTACTGAGACACATTCTCCCTACTGTTTATGTTCACTTAAGATGTAATCAACTGTGTTTATGTGAATACTCGTCAAAACGGACAATTCTACATCATTTTGTGTGTAATTCTCCATTCATGCGACGCAAAAGAGTACTCGCGTGCTGTGAGACGCGTTTCTGTGTGTGTATGCTTCAGTGTCTGCACTCAACACAGATACCATATATTTTGTGCAATCGCATGTTTATTGTCTTCAGGTTTCCTCAGTTAAAATTTCTCTATCTGCGTTTTATTCAGCTACAGCGATCACTGGATACTTCTTCCTGGAGCATTACTTCTACTATGCATGTGTGGCGTTTCTGCGCAAGGGCGCCCTCCGGCTTCCAGTATGAATTAAACAGTCATTACATTACGTGTGTACTCCGTAATGCTCACAACACCCTATTTTGGGTAAAAATAGGAAAGATAATACTTTTCTCTAAAGAAACAGGATTCCCTAAATTATCGTCATTGATATCGTTATCGCTTATCGAGATATATTTTTAAGCCCATATCGCCCATCCCTAATGTCTGCTCTTCTATTACTCCCACATATTGACATTTTTGAATGTTTTATGTGACGTGCAGCAAGTGTATGTTAGCTTATGTCCCGCCGGTTCATATGTACGCATCTAACCTCCGAACCACGCAGCAGATTCGTTCTGAAATTGAATGAATCTCTTCCCAAATCGTCCCTCCCTAACATTTTCGTCTCGTTTTTATTCGTTGACGAAAATGTCAATACATTTTCGTCATAGTTTTTGTCATTCAAAAAGAGTTTTAGTTTGTTATTGTCTCGTTGTCGTCAGTGAAAAAATGTCGTTGACGAACATTATGACGAAAATGATTCGTCAACGAAATTAACACTAATGTGGCGGAAAATGCTGGTTCCTTCATCTGTGCCGTAATGCACTCCAGGCACTTTGAGAGAGAAACGTGCCCAAAGATAAGACCCCCTTACTTATAGATCTGATTTTTATGTTATCGCAAGGAAAGAGTTTCTGAAGGAATCACATTTTTTCCCCTGTTTTTCTGCACAGTATAAGAGGTGCTCATGTATTTAAAGGGAAAGTTCACCCAAAAATGAAAATTCTGTCATCATTTTCTCTGTTTCATTCAACAAACCTGAATGACTTTTTTTCTGTTGAGAAACTCAACACATTTTTCCATACAATGAAAGCAAATAGTCTTATAGGCACTGTTATGCTCCAAAATACACCATAGTAGTTCGTATGAATTGTATTCCAGGTCTTCTGAAGCCATATGTTAGCTTTTTGTGAACAGACCAAAAAAAAAAGAATCAATTTAAGAATTGGCTGTCTTTCATTTCATGAGTGGAATATGAATAATATTGACGATATTATTTAGATTTGAATCTAAATGACAAGAAAAGGAGAAGGAGATCAGCAAGAGGATATCAGAATTTACTGTATTACAATTCAAAGAAATTCAACACAAGTAATGCATTCTGTGAACTGAAGTGTTCTTGTTATCTATCTGTCCATTGTTCTATCATTCTTTCTATCTATCTATCTATCTATCTATCGTTCTATCGTTCTGACTTTTGTTCATTCTATCGTTCATTCTGTCTATTAGTCTATCGGCCTATCTATCATTCTGTCTATTTATCTATCGGTCTATCTATAATTCTTTCTATTAATCTATCTATCGGTCTATCTATAATTCTGTCTATTAATCTATCTATCGGTATATCTGTCTATTAATCTTTCTATCGGTCTATCTGTCTATTAATCTATCTGTCGGTCTATCTATCATTGTTATTGTGTCTTTCTATCATTCTAATCTTCTATCATTGTCTATCAACAGAAACGCGGAATCCATTCATAAAAATTATATTTACTGTATAACGCAGAATGTCATGGAATTTGGCAAATTTTGGATAATTAAATAAAAAGTAGGTCAGTAAACTATCGTCATATCATATACAAACTTAAAAGTCTTCACACCAACCTGTCAAAATAAAAATTCTGTTTAACTTGAAGAAACTGTGACCAAAATATATTACTTAATGCAATGATAGTACAATGATAGTGCTGCTACTACTACTAATAAAATTATTATTAAAACATTGTTTTTAGAAATATTTACCAGAAAAATTATTTACCAGAATTTATTTACCAGAAAAATGTAAATACACAACACAGCATTTCTAAAAAAGAGAAACAAATTAAATAATAATATTTTTTAAATATAAAATCAATTAACTAATGCTTTTGATTATTAAAATTTTATGAAACCATTAAAATGGAATCCAGAAAATAAATGGAAAACACAATTTTTCAAAACTTTCAAACAAGACTTTTTCATTCCAACATTCGAAGTTTGCCTTGATAAACTTTGCTTTTCTAGATAGAAATTACAATGATATATAATTTTATGCAAAAGATGATGCCACAAACCCCCAGAACTAAAGGACTGGTTTGATGGAATGATTGAAATGGCTTCATAAGATTGCCAAGGTGATTATTGAATGCTGTGGTGATATATTAAGTTCTAACTGTTGAACAATAAAAAAATTACAAGAATATGAATTTCTTTGAATGCAATTTAATTCTACTTCCTTGTATTCAAATTCAAGCTGCAGTTGTGCATCCTTTGTGCTACCTCGGTTCAGGGGTTGAACAGGAATTTAAAAGGCATTATCAATTCACTTCTGGTATGGCACATAACCCTGACTCATATTTAAACATGGCCTGCCAGTCAGTAATATCATTGGCGTCAAGACTGGTGGAACATGCTTTCATGTGCTTAGATTTGAAAACTGCAGTGGACTTTCCCTTTAAAATGATAAATTGCTTCTACTTCACCTAACACCACCTTTAAAAGGCCATCTTTGATGTTTTGTCTCCTATAATATGCTTTGCTCAGTTCTTACACTATTCGTGATTCTTACACACTTTAATGGAAGCTCAGTGTGATGGAACGCCAATGAAGTGTTGAAGAATTTCATTCAATCTGCTTTTTATGGGGTCACAAAAGCAGTGTATTTGAATATCATTGATGGATGGAGTTTTGGCAAGGTACGGTTGACAGACGCTGGCATTTTACACCTGGCACCGTGACGCATGAGCAGCCTGTTTTCTCAGGGGCGAGTCCACGAATCCCAACCCCTCCGCCGGTGCCTCAGAGGCTCCAGACCGCTCTCTCCAGTTAACTTGTTTTCCAGGAATCCAGCTGCCACCTCTCACTCCACAACTGCACCGCTGGCCACGTCCATATGACAGGAAGTATACCAGAACCGATCTCAGTCTGAGGGACTCTCGAGTCTCGAAACAAGAGTCATTTCCACATGGGCCTCTCGAAATAAATCGATACCAGGCTTTAAACAAAAAGTCTAATTTCTTTCCTGAAAGAACCGGGGGGAGACAAGTGTATTTTTTTGTTGAAGTAATCCCCTTTTTCAAACCAACAGAGAATCCGGAATCTCAAAAGAGAGACTAAGCTTCTTTAATCCTTTGTCATGGCCAGTAGCCACTGCTCTTCTGCAGGACTCATATAAAAGCTGCGGAAATATGAATGTAATGGAGAGAAGCTGCTAGGAATTGTGGGAGGTGGGTGGGGGTGAAGGCATGCAGGCTTCTCTGAAGTTCTGTCAAATGCGTCCACACAGTAAGTCTGTTCTGTGAAATAAGGAACGCTTTGCTCATGATACTTGGGTTGGGTTGACATTTTATTCTGCGGTTAGTCAGTCAACCCCCCATTGGATTCCCTCACCTCAAAACAATGACCAAATGTGACTGTTGCTGTAGGACATCTTTGTAACATTGTGACCTATGTTTCTTTGGGATGAATATGTCATGACTCCTACACCTACTTGACTTGAAGCATTAATTCAGTCCCTTACAAAGAAGTACTATGACATTGCCATGGTTTTGTTGTTATGATAATACCATAGTTACCATTTAATTTTATTGGTCTCTTTGGTACTTTGAAGTACATTGGAATAACCTCTAAATGATATAGTATACGAGTATGGTAATCAGAGAGTACCAAAGTGTTAGGAATTGGTCACAATCACCAACTAGTTGATTACTGATTTTTTTTTTAATGGACATAATTCATATAAAATATTATTATTATTATTATTAAAAATATAATTGATGTTTTCAAAAGAAGTTTCTTATGCTCACCAGTAAAACAGTAATATTATGAAGTATTACAGTTTAAAAGACTGCTTAAAGCTTTTTATGTCAACATGAAACCCTTTTTTGTTGTTATTTTATTTTATTTTATTCGATTTAATTTTATTTTGACTTCCATAACAACAATAATATTTTTTGTTCACAAGACTACTGTATTTTGTTTTCGTTTTGTTTTGATGTTGTTTTGGTTTTTGTTTGTTTTGTTTTGATTTTGTGTTTTTGTTTTTGTTTGTTTTGTTTTTTTTGTTTGTTTTTTTTTGTTTGGTTTGGTTTAGTTTTTGTTAGTTTTTTTGTTTTGGTTTGTTTCTTTGTTTTTTTGTTTGGTTTAGTTTTTGTTTTGGTTTAAATTTATCTTATTCAGTTATTTTCATCAGGTTTCAGTGTCACATGATCCTTCAGAAATGCTGTTTTGCTCAAGAAATATTTCTTATGATCAATGTTGAAACCAGTTGTTGCTTAAAATTGTATCAAATTATTGCAGAAAAAAGCAAAACAAAAACAACTTACCCCTAACTTATGAATGGTAGTGTATGCACATTAGGGTTGTGACGGTGAGGAAATTTTCCCACCGGTTAATCGACGTGTGACAACACCGATAATACCGGCCGTGGGGGCAGGGGCGTTTCCTCTTTTCCTCGCTTTCCTTCGCTTTTAAATAGCTTGCAAAAGCGGCGTGCGCATTTTACCTTCACTTTCAAATAGCGGCAATTCGGCGTAAAGCAATTGTTCGTTTTTAGTTTGTTTGAATTTCCCCTCTTTTCCGCTTTGCTTCGCTTTTAAATAGCTTAAAAGCACCGTGCGCATTTTACTTTCACTTTCGAATTAGCGGCAGTTCGGCGTCAATTGCTTGAATGCAACAACAAAATACAACGTCAAACTCACTTTAGCCTATATACTGTATAAAACATAGAACTTTTATTAACAAAACAAATAAAAATACACCATGCTATAGGGCAGGCTATGCCTAATATAAAATAACAAATAACTTACATAAAGTTTAAATAGGTATACAAAACTGGAAATAGGCTAAGTAAACATGTATAATATATAACCAAATAAATGAGAAACGTAGAACGTTTATTAGCAAAACGAGTAAGAAAGCTTGGAGGCACGGCATACACCTTGATGTAAAAAATAAATAAATAAATGACAAAAAGTTTAAATAAAGTAAAAATCAGCAAACAATGTGGAACCAATTAAATAAGAAACGAATGTTTAAAAAAACGTC